>NC_140994.1:50045775-50272829 GCF_052327205.1 Somniosus microcephalus | reverse complement strand
TCACTTAAACAGTATAGCTCCTATATGCTCTCCTGTATATTCCATCTGAGCCTGGTTCAAGTTTTTCCTCACATCTTGGGGGCGCTAACTTTGGAAAAGTTTGAGATTTAGAGACAGGTGCTAATGAATCTCACTGCATGCAAAATTCACCGTCATCGCTCAAAGAAAGGATGGGAGTGCTAAATCAAGCGCTAATGACCAAGCTTAGTGGCGTTAGACTCAAAGCACTAACCAATTTCAGATGCAGTCTAATCACTAGTCATCATTGCCACAGGCTCTTTCCAGTTCTTAAAGGGAAGGTTCAATCATGCTGCAGAACCTCATTCTCAGCATTGCTGGTTCTGCAGCTCTCTCAGCAAACAGCAGAAGGCCAAGGAGAAGGAACCGGACCACTAAAGGAGGTGTCATTATGGCAGATCAACGGCCCAGGGAGAGAGCTCGCAGATTCCCTGAGCAGGCATTGGAGGCACTGGTCTTCGCTGTGGAGAGATGGAAGGCAATGCTGTACCCAGCAAGTGGCAGGAGGCCCTCGCCGCAAGTCCGCAAGTCTTCCGCAGCATGTGGAGGGAGGTAGCACAGCATGTCTCAGGCGGCACTGTGGTCCCCAGGACCCACACACAGTGCAGGAAGAAATTTAACGACCTCTCTCGAATGGTCAGGATGAGTCAATGCTTCAACAAATGCTAGGTATCACCATCTGAACCTCAGTCTGCACACACTGCCCAAAGCACCATACCCCCAGCACTCACCCACCACCAACACCCACATCTTACACCTTGCATACAATGACAGCTATTCAACTATGGCAGGCACATCTTCAAAACACATTGCTCCACACTCACTCACACACTTTCCTTTCTCTTGCAGGCCTAGTTCGCTCACAACAGGAGGGAGCGGGAGCGCACAGGCGGGTGACAACCTGACACCCAACCACTTTCTGAGCTGGAGGAAAGAGTGCTGCAAATCACTGGGCGCCAGGTGGTGGGCGCCATGGCCACCGGTGACGTTGACCCCCTTGGGGAATGTTCATCCTTACACGGTGGCATAGTGGTTAGCACTGTTGCCTCACAGCGCCAGGGACCCGGGTTCAAATCCGGCCTCGGGTGACTGTGCAAACTCCACACAGACATTCTCCCCGTGTTTGCGTGGGTTTCCTCCGGGTGCTCCGGTTTCCTCCCACAGTCCAAAGATGTGCGGGTTAGGTTGATTGGCCATGATAAAAATTGACCCTTAGTGTTAGGGGGGATTAAATACTTGGAGTTACGGGGATAGGGCTTGGGTGGGATGGCTGTCGGTGTAGGGACCGGGTGCTAGGGTTTGGATGATCAGCCATGATCTCGTTGAATGGCGGAGCAGGCTCGAAGGGCCGAGTGGCCTACTCCTATCTTCTATGTTTCTATGTTCTATGTTTACTCCTTCTTCTCACAATCCATTTCCCCCTCACCCCACAAGCCTTTCGCACTTTCCAGCTAATCATGCTGTATGCATGCATTTCTCCCTTCCTGCCCCCCTCCCCTCACCTTAACCCGACTCTTGTGCCTTTATGCTTTCAGATAATGAGCAAGCAGCTGAGCAGACTGTCCCTGAGGGCACCGTAGAGAGTGAGGCGGAAGAAGAGGAGGATGAAGAATACATCGCGTCACTGCATGTCTCAGGTACCAGCTCAGATATTGGCATTACACATTCTTTATAGGTCAGTATAGTAGCGAGATCTGGACAGGGTGATGCACTGGGGACAAGCAGGCTGCAGCAAGGGCACGGGGAAAGGGTAGCTCGGGGGTTAGCTCCCTGGAGGGCGAGTTCCGCTGCACAGGACTAAGATGAGGCCCTCGTTGGGGAGGCCTTTAGAAGAAGGGTGGTGGGCATGCACACAGAGATGATAGGTGTAATGGCAATGGTAAGGAGCGTGGAGAAGTCCGCCTCCAACATTGCACCGGGGCTTTCACGGTGTCGCAGCAGGCCAGCAATCCGTGCTCCAGCAGATTGGTAGTGATGCTGAGGTGCTGTCCCGGGGAAGTGCCAGTGGGTCAGTGAAGCAGGAAGCTGCTGTCCTCTCTCGGGATGACAGCATTCTTGCTCCCACCACGGGCACTCTGCCATTGCCCTTGTTGCTGCCTGTCATCCAGCCAGCCCAGACTGCTGCCACCCATGCTGAGGTGGTGCAGTCCACAGCCAGAGCTGGTCGAGGGCATCCTGCAAGGCCATCTGAAGTCTTTCGCATGGACACTCAGCAGCCTTCCACCCACCGTGCTGCAGCCACTGGGCCAACACTTCATAGGAGCATTAGAGTAAGTAAAGGCACAGTAACGAGAGGCACTAAGGGATTGCACAAGGGTGATTAGCTAACATTGTTGTTGTAAATATGTGTTCACTGATTATTGATAAATTTATTAATTGGCTTTGGATGATTTTGTGGTGTCTCTCATTTCAGCTTTGCGCTGTGATATGGCCTGCAACAGGGATGGAATGATGGAGATGTGGTGAGCAACGTGGATCTGGGGTTTAATATATTGGAACCGCAGTCTGATGAGACGGTCACGGACTGCCCTTCTAGAAGGCCAATTGAGTGGCTACCTCCTCCTTTGCTCCTGTTTCTCCTCCTCATCTTCCTCTTCCTCCTCCTGAGGTGGTCCCGCAATCCCTGGTGGCAAGGGCTGAGCCCTCATGATGGCCAAGTTGTGGAGCATGCAGCAGGCCACCACGAAATGGGACACCCACTCAGCCGAGTACTGGAGGGCTCCTCCCGAGCAGTCAAGGCAGCAGAACTTTTCCTTGAGCACCCCGATGGTCTGCTCGATGATGTTCCTGGTCGCAGGATGACTCTCATTATGAGTGCCGAGCAGGAGTTGGGATTGCGGAGGGGAGTCATGAGCCAGGTGGAGAGTGGATAGCCCTTGTGTCCGACCAGCCAGCCGCGAGCTTGATGTGGCGGCTAGTAGTGTCTGGCACAGGATGAAGGCATCGTGGCTACTGCCAGGATAGCGGGCATTCACATTGAGGATTCGCTGTCTGTGGTCGCATACCAACTGCACATTAAGTGAGTGGTAGCCTTTGGTGTTAAGGAAGGTCGCAGGATTGTTATGCGGTCAGGATTGTTATGCGGTCAAGATTGTTATGCGGTGCCCGCAAAGCCACATGGGTGCAGTCAATGGCGCTCTGCACCATGGGGAAGCCCGCTATCCTGACAAAGCCACATGTACATTCATCCTGCTTCTCTCTGGTGATGGGGAAAGAAATGTAGTCCCTTCTCCTACTGTAGAGAGACTCTGTGGCCTCCCGGATGCAGCGATGGACAGCGAACTGCGAGATGTTCACTTTATGTCCTGTTGCAGACTGGAAGAAACTGCTGGCGAAGAAATTGAGGGAGACGGTGACCTTGACTGCCACCGAGAGAGCTGTGGTCGACTTGATCTGAGGCTCAAGGTTTGGTTGCAGGAGGTGGCAGAGTTCGGTGACCACATCCTTGCTGAAGCCTTCTAATACACTGCTCCTCACTTCATTGGAGGTAAGAGAAGTGCTCTCGGAATACCCTCAGAGGGTAAGGCCTCCTGTTGGCCACATCTTGCAATCTTTCTCGCTGCCTCCGCTCCCTCTGCAGTAGATCCTGGAGGGTGAGGTCAACTGCCAGTACAGCCCCCATTAATATAATCAAGTGTAGCACATTGATATCTTGTCAGCATAAATGTCACTAACTTTGAGTAGCCACAACACGCCTGAAAGTAAAAAACTTTTAAATGACTGAATTAAACTCTTGCACAATCGCAAACTGACAAGGAAGCCGTGAAACAGCACTAACCTGACAGCTGCAACTGATCCCTTTAAATAGCGCCCCTGGAACAACCATTCACCTGCTTCACACCTCCTCTTCCTGTTGTTGTCAGGGCGAGGCACTAAGGCAGGGGGCGATAATCAATTTGGCAGATCGGGCGCTCAGTGAGCGCTGCACACTCACTGACATCACGATCTGCCTGGCTCTAAAGCCCAGGGCGCTAACTGTTAGTGGCGGCGCTAAGGGTGACTGGATTTGGCCTGCGGCGGTGGATTCGCCTTGCCCCAGTGCTACTTCATTAGCGCCCCATTAGCGCCCCCACCAGGCACTAACCAACCGACTTTCTCCCTCCTCATGTTTGAAAACCTGACTGACTACCTCTTTCGCTGTTTGCATCACCCTGTGTTCACAGCTAGAAGAGGAAATCTGCCAAATCCTAGATCTGTTAATCAGTGCCAGAAGATGTTCAATGATCTGACCAGAGCAGACAAGGTAACACCCTGGCCACTCATGATTCTTACTTGAGCACCCTGGGCACCAACACACTGTTCATCCTCTATAATTAATAACTGAGCAACTGACCCTTCACACTACACTCTCATTATGTGTTGCACTGAGGATCTTACACTATGTGTTGCCATGTGTTAGGGAAGCCTAACAGCAGTTGCTTTCAATTCAGAACCTTCTAACGCCTTCCTTCACTTCAACAGGATGAAACTACCAAATCACTTACAACATCTGTCCAATACCACCTGGGAAACACCACAAAATTGCTAACCTTCATATAATTCAGTCAATCTTGCTGTGAAAGAAACTTGCAGACAATATTTGTAAGAGGCAGGGAATAAGGGTGGGGTGGGGGGTGGCATCACAGACTTTAAAGACTTCAGCCTCTACAAGGAACAGACCATGGAGTTGCTAGGGGGGCATTCTGCTCCAGCCATCAGGGATGACAAAATTAGTGGGTCAGTGCAACTGCCATGTTAGTAGGTGCACACCTACATCATCACTGTGGCATTCCTGGGGAAGCAGCACACAGGCACAAGCTTCCATCCTCCCATTCCTGTATCCCCAATCCTAAGGCAGTAATTCTCACCCATTTTTAGCATGTACCTTCCTTTCCTGCAGTTCCATTAGAGGAACAGGAATGGGTGAGAAGGAGACGGAGGACGATGAGATGAAGAGGAGAAGGCGCATGAGGAGGAGGAGGATGATGATCATGTGGAGGATAAGGAGGAGGAGGAGGAGGAAGATGACAAGCAGAAAGAAGATGATGAGGAGAAGGAGTATGAAGATTATCATCATCAGGGGTGGATTTGGTGAGCATGCCACCTCTCACCAAACTCGCCCCTGTCAATATTGGGGCTTGCATGTCTCAGTGAGGATTCTTCAATCTGATTGGTTGAAGAAACATGTTGTTGCTTGCCCTATTTACACAGGTCCCAGGTCCCCTGCAGAGGGCGCCACATTGTATCAGACACCCCATGACCGTAAGTTGCCACTCAAAAGCCCACGAAAAATCTATGGGCAGCTGTAAGCATAATGAACGAAGAGCGGCATTCGTTCGTCATCGACCGTAATGTGGTCAAGTCCATCCATGAGTACTTTGACCAAGATCCTGCCTTTTGTTTCTCTGCCACAACCTCCTTGATCTCACCGTGTCATTTGCCTTTTCACGCCCACACACCACTTCAGATACTTTCACCTGAGAGGAATTAAACAGTGTTAGTGAGGATGTGACATTGGGCGATTCACTGAGCATGATTGGACCAGTGGAGTGGGGAATGGGTGAGGATGTGCCACCTCGCCAGTGAAGGCCAAGGAAAAGGCTGTGCATGACTTCGGATTTGTGGAAACCAAATCCCCTGGGTACTCTTCTGAAAAGAAGGGTGTTCAAGGAACATCATACCTGTATACAGGCTTAGTAGTCAGTCTCTGAGACATGCAGCAACCTGCAGCTATAACTCTGGAGTCTACAGCCATCATTTGTAAGAATATTGCTTCTTTGGTGAAATTCACTCTTCAAACACAGAGCTCCTCATTGAGCTCTTCATTGGACCTGGGTTGGCTGTATATTCTTTGGGCAGTGGGATATCTTGAAGTAATCAACCTCCTTAAATGCCATTTAATTTTCTCCATGCTCTCCTCCTCCTCTACCTTCCCTTGCATTATTGTGGCAAACACAGGTATGCCCACTGGGATTCCCGTAACTGTTCCGGAGAAGCTTCCACTGAGGGTGGGGAAAAACTATCCAAGGGATCTCACAGCCCCACAGACAGTTAGAAGCATTGTCCAGAGACAAACTGAATAAAGAGCTCGTTCCCAGCTCTAGTAATCAGCAAGCGTTAGGCAGTTTGTAGACTCAAATGTTTCTCACTTCTACCAACCTCAGCTGATTGTGGCAACAAACATGCCCTATGTTTCTCATTCTACATTACACTTAGCGCATTGCAAGTGTAACTTCTGAAAATTCGAGGCTTTAGTGTCACTGGCCCTCGTTTAAATTAGATATGTGGGGACTCTCGGGAGGAACCAAAAGTGATCACAAATTCAGGCATATCATTTTATGATGTGGCTTCTATCATTTTCCAAATGAAAACAATGCCCTATTTGAGACCCTAGAAATGCCAAAAATGGTATAGAAATTTGGGGCTACTGTTTTTCCCAAAATCCATTTTGTGAATAAAATGGTTAAAAAATCCTAAAACTTAACAGTCACGCAGGAATTAACGCCAGAGCCACTGATTTATGCCAATTTAGTCCAATTCCATTTTTATTGCATAGTATTCTGGGGATTTTACTGGTGTTTTCTGGATCAAATTCCACTCGCCATCCATAATTCTTTGAAAAACATATGTGTGTACACATATATTCCTTTAATTCAGTATTTAATTTTATCCCTTACCATTAAAGCTGAGGCTACACAGCAAGATGCACCAATTGGGGGTAGATAGCTGGTATTTAGCAGTACTGGGGGGGGGGGGGGGGGCGGGGGGAAAGGTTAGGATTAGTCCTCACTGTGAGGAAAATCTGAGTTTTGGTAGCACTGGCAGGATTATTCTGGAGTAAAATTTTACCTGAATCAAGCTTTCGAAATTCATCCTCCAGCTTTCTTCAAATAGTTTAAAAAAAAACAACCGAGTAGATGCTGCTGGCAACTAAATATTCCAGGTGTTAGACTGATGAAACGCTACTGATGCATCCTGGGAAATTGTGCATATTGCATATGCTCAGACTGCAGGATCTACCATTAGTTAACTGCGTCTAGCCTCTGGGCAAAATATCGGCCCAGAAATTCGAGTCTCCACGGGTGAGTACGCGCGGGGTACTCACGCGTGGGCCCGATGGAAGTGCTGGTTTCTTGCATGCACTGCGCATGCGCGGGAAACCGGCACTTCCGTTCCTCTGAACGAAGGGGTTCAGAGGTCGAACGCGTGCGCGCGGGAGTCTGCACGTGCGCTTTGAACTTACGTTTTTTTTTACAGGTTTTTCCATGAGGGTAAGTCTTTAGATTTTAGAAATGTAAAAAACAGGCGTAAGGCCTGCATTTTAAAAGGTAAGTAGTCAATTAATTAAAATTAAAACATTTTTTCCACAGGTTTATTATTTTTAAATACTTTAAAGCAAGGTAAGTTTATTTTTAGCCCCGTTAGAATATAAAATTATTTTTTCAAAAAATTTAAATTATTGTTTAAAATAGTTATTTAATGTAATTTATAGTTTATTTAAAAAGTGTGATGATTTTTTAAAATTTATTTGAAGGTTTACTACTATTTTGGGGCCGTAGTATTTATAAGTTTTGACAGGTCTTCCTGTCACTACTTATGAATGGGCTTTTCCCTGCGCCGATTGGCTGCCCATGGCCCACGTGATCCCAGGGGACACATCGAACTAACTACGCCCCTGGGACACGCAAGCACTGCGCGCCGGCAGCTGAGCCAGGCCCCGGATCGGAATTCCATGGGGCCCTACAGCTCAACTGCCGGCGCGCAAGGTAAGTGCAGGTCAGGGGCTTGCGCCCGCGGGAAGCCCCCGACCCGAATTTCTGGGCCATTATGTTCAAGCTCAGGTGTCTGAAGGAAGCTGAAAACTTTAATGATCATATTAAAAGACCCAAGAGAACATTTAATGGTTAAATTTAATCATGTTATGGTAGAATATGTAATTTTTATAACGTTTTTATTTTGAGTAAACATGATTTTGGATATTTCAAAATTTCAGTTACTGAAAAAAGATGGCAGCCATTTTTTTTCAAAAGCATTTTGAGTGATTTAATTGATTCACCTTTTATTTTTCTTTATTGGTAAATTTTTCCAACTGCTCATTCAAGGTTGGTTGTTTCTGTGAGTCTTTTGTAGTTGTCACTGGTAGTTCTCCAACCATTTTCATTTTTCATGTATGCTGACAACACCCAGCACTACCTCTCCACCACTTCTCTAGACCCCTCTACTGCCTCTCTATTGTCAAAACTGCCTATCCGATATCCTGTCATGGATGAGGAACAATTTTCTCCAGTAGAACATTGGGAAGATTGAAGCCATCATCATAGGCCTTTGCCAGAAACTCCCTATCCTTGTCATCGATTCCATCTCCCTTCCTGGCCATTAATAAGTTAAGCATCAAAAGACTTCATCAGAACAGGAACAGCTTGAAAAAAAGAGAAATGAAAGAACAATAATACACACTTTCAGGGAAGCCCATAGTGTTGAGCCATCTACGTAAGTAAGAGTGCTGTGGTGGTTGCCAAGTAAAGTTAAAATTAATGGGATTCATTTTAAACACCCCAAATGCAGCATTTCACAGTTGAACTGTTAAACGATGCAAGAACAGATGCCAGAGCTGGACTGTAGGCACCTGCCATTAAGCCACTGCAAACCCTTGCATGCCTGCCTGGCAATGATTATGGACAACTGTCTCTGTAGGCTCCAGGCCAGCAAGGTGGCATGTGCATATCAGTGCCATCTGTTGCAAAGATACTTTGTATCTTATGAAGAAGCCATAGTTCTCGCTTGAATCGGCAACACTGACTACCTAAATCTGCTGCTGACCTAGATATTGGTCTCAGGATCTGTACTATAAATAAGTGGCAGCGTTGTTGCCTCGAACTTCTAGGAAACCTACCTGTCGGACTGGTTTCCAGATAGAGGCACAAACAGGCATCTTTTCTTCATTATTGATGTCACTATAAACAACATTGATGCCAACATTGAAGTCAGGAAAAAAAACGGCAACAGGCTTAGTGGACAAAGTCCTCCCACGTAAGATGGTGAAACAGTTTCACTGCTGCTCACATGTACAGCACTTATTCCGCAGTTAGGAAGTTAATGTTGCATTAAAAACTTTCAAATCAACTACCACTGCTGCTTGCACATGAGGATAGAAATTACTGTTGTTATTAGTGGAAGAATATCTAATGCATTCATGTGACATTTTTCTGTGTGCTACTTTAATAAAGCCATTAATCCACTTAAAATAAATGGGAAAACAATTCTGTTAAAATAATGGACAAAACGATGGCAACCGAATATATTATCTGCTCATTCGCTAATATTGCCAAACGTAATTTCTAGCCTTTGCAGTGCTTTAAATAATTCTTAATTCTTAATCAATATTTAGCCTGCTTCTAAAATTTCTTCAATGTCTTAGGATGCTCTGCACAGATGACTGGTAACAAAACTGCTTCAGTTCCTACACAGGGGTGGGGACCCCCAGATCCCTCTGTACCGCAGTATTTTGTAGTCTCTCTCCATTTAAATAATAATTTGCTTTTTTATTCTTCCTACCAAAGTGGATAACCTCACATTTTCCCACATTATACTCCATCTGCTGAATTTTTGCCCACTCACTTAACCTATCTATATCCCTTTGCAGACTTTTTGTCCTCCTCACAATTTGCTTTCCTACCTATCTTTGTATCATCAGCAAATTTCCCCAGTCTCATCCTCTAAGGGACCAATGTTTACTTTAGCTACTCCCTTCCTTTTTATATACCTGTAGAAGCTCTTACTGTCTTTTTATATTTTCTGCTAGTTTACTCTCATAATCTATCTTCTCTCTTATTTTTTTAGTCATCCTTTCCTGATTTCTAATAATTTCCCAATCCTCTGGCCTACCACTAATCTTCGCAACATTATATGCCTTTTCTTTCAATTTGATACCATCCTTAACTTCCTTAATTAGCCACGGATGTTTCATCCTTCTCGTAGAATCTTTCTCACTGGAATAAACCTTTGCTGAGAGTTATGAAATATCTCCTTAAATGTCTGCCACTGCTAATCTACCATCTTACCCTTTAATCTATTTCCCCAGTCCACTTTAGCCAACACTGTCTTCATACCTTTGTAATTGCCTTTATTTAGTTTCAGGGCCAAGTTTCTCACCCTCAAACTGAATTTGAAATTCTATCATGCTATGATCACTCTTCCCTAGAGGATCCTTTACAATGAGATCATAATTAATCCTGTCTCATTACACAGTACCAGATCTAAAATAGCTTGCTCCCTGGTTGGTTCCACAAAGTACTGTTCTAAGAAACCATCCTGAATACACTCTATGAACTCGTCCTCAAGGCTACCCTTGCCAATTTGATTTGTCCAATCTATATGAAGATTAAAATCACCCATGATTATTGCAGTACCTTTCTTACAAGCCCCCATTATTTCTTGATTTATACTCTGTCCTACAGTGTAGCTACTGTTAGGGGGTCTATAGATTACTCCCACCAGTGACTTCTTTCCCTTACTATTTCTTATCTCCACCCAAACTGATTCTACATCTTGATCTTCTGAGCCAATATCATTTCTCACCACTGCACTGATCTCATCCTTTATTAACAGAGCTACCCCACCTCACTTTCCATTTCTGCCTATCCTTCCAAAATGTCAAATACCCCTGACTATTCAGTACCCAGCCTTGGTTACCTTGCAACCACATCTCTGTAATGACTGACAGAGGCACTGTCAGCACCTCTTAAAAGGACACACACACCTTTCAGGTAAATTTGCATTTAAGTTTTAGGATTTTTTTTTGATTTTATTGAAGTAGTGGCTTGCTGCAATAGATGTTCAAAGTTTTTTTTACGTGTGTAGGGAATACTACTGGATGCTTGCAAGGCCTCAGATGGTAAAGGAAGGCCTCTGGGAAGACAAAAAATCCTGCAAATACTCAGCAGGTCAGGCAAGATCCATGGAGAGAAACAGAGTTCACATCTCAGGTCGAGATGCTGCCTGACCTGCTCAGTACTTCCAGCATTTTATGCAGTCATTTCAGATTTACAGCATCCGCTCACAGAGGGAAGAGGAAGACACAGAAGAGAAGGAAGGAGAAGAGGAGGAAGCAGAAGAGGAGAAAGCAAAAGGAAGGATGCAACTCAGACAGACCCTTTCTGGCCGTGATATCCGGGATGGAATCATCTGCCTGCGGTCCCAGTGACCACAACCCCAATTCCCCTTTCAACATTCTTCCCACACCTTACCTTCCCTCTGTTACTGACCATCACAGCATCCTCTTGGCCACAATGCTGAAATAAAAACCACCACAAAGCAAACTTTCCAATCCAACTTTATACATTTATTCATCCAATATGACATCAATTCATCATCCTTATGCATTCACTTAATGACTGTCTTGTGTACCTTTGCCTATCCTACTGATATCAGGCAGTGCTACCCCAGTGGCTACAGCATAGCTAGTGGCAAGCTGCTGACTTTCTGTGGGGGACACTGCAAATGGCCTTGCTGGTCAACCTTGAGGAGCTGGTGGCTGGGAGTGTCAAATCGAGTGATGGTGTTTCTTCTTCTTCTTCTCCACTCTCCTCTCCCTCTTCTTGACCAACCACTAGCTGGACAGGCTGCATTTCTTGGGTGTGTGAAATGAGGAAGGCTCAAGGGTGGAGTTGTGAGGGGAGGGTGGGAAAGCAAGAGGTGCATGCCAGAAGGAGGATAACGTATGAGGATACTAGCACCTTATAACCTTTCTACCCCGCCGCTGGCCAAGGGCTCATTCATGCCCCTGCCAAGAATGGCCTGCACTGTCTCCTCCAAGGGGGTGAGGTGAGGCTAGTAATTGGTACAGATTGTTGATAGATAAGTGATTGAGGGGGGTGGAGTTGCGCAGTGAGCAGTGTGTGAGGCTAGTGATTCAGTTGGTAGGAGACGGCTTTTGAAGATGCATTCACTGACTTTGACCAGTAGTCTGAGGTCATGAAGCTTCTTTGGGCACTGGAGCCAGCTGGGGGCGACACTGCTGGAAGTGATATGGTCCCACATCATTCTTTCTGGAGGGCATCCTGGCCCCTGTGGGTAGAGGAACGCTCTTGCAGTGTTGACCCCCCTGCACAAAGCTGGTGCACTCCTGGGATCCGTGGGCCACTACGCTGCCCTCTACTACCCAGCGTCTGCCAGGAAGTTCTCGAAGTACGGTCCCCATCAGATAACTGCGCATTCCATCTGTGGAAGAGTCAGCATCAAAGCTGATAATATCCACACATTTTCTACCTTCCAACTCTATTGTCCAATTTAAGACCAGTGTGGCGGAACCACCAGAGGATTACGGACAATTGTATATAATTCCTTTTACAGCAATGTAGTACAGCTGGGGGCTGCACCTTTAATGTATCTGTTAACTGTACTAGGGCTTCTTTCCTGTACTCCGCGTGATGACGTTATGCCGTTCGTCACGTGATCTCTCAACGGCGGGAAGAACGTGATGACGTCATGACATCAGAGCTCGGAACCTTCTAGCAGTTGAGCTCGGAACCTGCTAGCAGTTTCCAGAGAGGCTTTCAAGCAGACCAGACCAATTTGCATTGTATCCTACAGTTTCTTGTACAGCTTCGTTTGTTCATTAAATTTTATTGTTTTTGATTTTCTGAGTCGATCTCAATTCTTCGGCTAGGAACCCCAGTTCCTACACCAGAATAATTTGAATAACCATAGTTTCCATTTATTAGTAAACTCAGGGGTGCAGGAATAGGTATCACAGACTCACCTTTTGATTCTGAAAAGTTGCTCATCATTAGATTTGCAATAACTTACAGATCACACTTAACTAGAAGAGGGACAGCTTAGTTCTCCATCAAACAAAATGTTGATTGTTTTGTTCAAGCAAATATTCTATCTGCAAGGTCCCTGTTGCTACAACAATCTTGTCCAAAATTATTACAGCTACCTTCTGAATGTGGGACAGAAAAGCACTACTGCCACTTTGAAGACATTCTTTATCTAGCATGAATGGTCTTACTTACTCACTAAGTTATATTTCAAAACAACCAAATATATACATCTTCAATTTCCAGTAAATTTACTTCAGAATTGTACTTCTCCTTAAAGCCTCTGTTCACCCCGCCTTGGATCGCTGTCCAGTTTTTAACTTAATGTCTGTGAAGCGCTTTGGGATGGTTTGCTACATTAAAGATGTTTACATAGAACTTGCAAGGAGATTCTCCCAATATCCTGGGATAACCTTGACAGAAGATCAGTGGAAACCCCACTGAAGTTATGCGAGATTGGGAGAACCTCCACATAAATTCTACTCTGCTATATAGATGCAAGTTGTTGTTGATAATGTGCACCAAAAAATAGTAAAGTAATCCCTTCCCCCTCATCTAGCTAAAGAAAGACTTGCATATATATATAGCGCCTTTCATGACCACTGGACGTCTCAAAGCACTTTACTGCCAATGAAGTACTTTTGGAGTGTAATCACTGTTGTAATGCAGGAAATGCAGCAGCCAATTTGCGCTCAGCAAGCTCCCACCAACAGCAATGTGATAATGCCCAGATAAACTGTTTTTGTTATGTTGATTGAGGGATATATATTGGCCAGGACACCGGGGATAACTCTCCTACTCTTCTTCGAAATAGTGCCCTGGGATCGTTTACGTCCACCTGAGAGAGCAGACAGGGCCTCGGTTTAACGTGTCATCTGAAAGACGGCACCTCTGACAGTGCAGCACTTCCTCAGCACTGCACTGGACTGTCAACCTAGATTTTTGTGTTCAAGTCCCTGGAGTGGGACTTGAACCCACAACCTTCTGACTCAGAGGCAAGAGTGCTGCCCACTGAGCCACAGCTGACACAAACGGCTAAGCACTAAAAGAATTCTTAAAAAATCATATATGTTTTGATATTACTCATCAGCAGCAATGATGAAAAAAGAATTCTAGCGGTATTCAAAATAAGTTTGGCAAACCATAAATTTGTGATATAATTTATAGTCTACAGCTCTATTAAATCTCTATTCCACCTTGTATAAATTTCTCAAATTTCAGCTGGCACAGAAATCTGAGAGATCACTAAACTCATATAAACGCCAAGAGAAATTAAGAAATTATAGGGTTGATTGTGTGATCCCGTGCTTCCAATGGAGTGCACGGATTGCAGTTTGGACAATTGAGGATTCAATGCTGTAGCCCTATCTCTGACCCACACTCCCGAGGTACAAAGGTCCCCAATAGAAGTGGAATCATTCCTAATAAACCATAAATTTACATTTAAAAAATCAATTTGACTGTGTTTGATTTTACTCAGTGATTGTCTTTTCAATCACAATATGTCACATCATGTTGAATTTTTGCTGTTAATGTTACTATTGCTCATATTTATTTCCACCCAAGCATTTTATGCATGCACGAGTCACAAAAATAGTCAGAATTGAATATGCTGTTGTGACATATTGTGGTGAAAAGACAAATACTCCTGCTACAGTTTCCAACTGGACACATGCAGACAGAGTCCATGCGGGCATTGCTGGTTCAGGGGTAGAATTCCTGCTTGCCAGGTTAGACCCAGGTTCAATTCTGGCCAATACAGGACCTTTACATTAAAGGGTCAGCCGGGGCTCAGTTGGTAACACTCTCGCCTCGGAGTTAGAAGGATGTGGGATCAAGTCCCACTCCAGAGACTTGAACACAAAAATCTAAGCTGAGGGAGTGCTGCACTGTCGGAGGTGCAGTCTTTTGGGTGAGACGTTAAACCGAGGCCTCATCTGCCCTCTCAGGTGGATGTAAAACATAAGTAGGAGCAGGAGTAGGCCATACGGCCCCTCGGGCCTGCTCCGCCATTCAATAGGATCATGGCTGATCCGAATCTAGACTCACGTCCACTTCCCTGCCCTCTCCCCGTAACCCCTAATTCCCTTATCTGCTAGGAAACTGTCTATCTCCATTTTAAATTTATTTAATGTTGCAGCTTCCACAGCTCTCTGGGGTAGCAAATTCCATAGATTTACTACCCTCTGAGTGAAGAAGTTTCTCCTCATCTCAGTTTTGAAAGGGCAGCCCCTTATTCTTAGATTATGCCCCCTAGTTCTAGTCTCACCCATCAGTGGAAACATCCTCCCCGCATCCACTCGATCAAGCCCCCTCACAATCTTATATGTTTCGATAAGATCGCCTCTCATTCTTCTGAACTCCAATGAGTAGAGTCCCAACCTACTCAACCTTTCCTCATACGTCAACCCCCTCATCTCCGGAATCAACCGAGTGAACCTTCTCTGAACCGCCTCGAGAGCAAGTATATCTTTTCTTAAATATGGAAACCAAAACTGCACGCAGTATTCCAGGTGTGGCCTCACCAATACCCTGTATAACTGCAGCAAGACTTCCCTGTTTTTATACTCCATCCCCCTTGCAATAAAAGCCAAGATTCCATTGGCCTTCCTGATCACCTGCATACTAACTTTTTGTGTTTCGTGCACCAGGGCCCCCAGATCCCTTTGTACTGTAGCACTTTGCAGTTTCTCTCCATTTAGATCCCATGTCACTATTTAAAAGAGCAGTATTGAGAGAGTTTAGGAAGGACGTGAAGGCTTTGGAGAGGGTACAGAAGCAATTTACTGGAATGGTTCCAGGGATGAGGGATTACAGTTACATGGATAGACTAGCGAAGCTGGGGTTTTTCTCCTTCAGCAGTGAAGGCAAAGAGGATATTTAATAAAGGTGTTTAAAATCATGAAGGGTTTAGATAGAGTAAATAAAGAGAAACTGTTTCCAATGGCTAAAGGGTTGATAACCACAAGGCACAAGTTTAAGGTGATTGGCAAAAGTACCAGAGGTGACATGAGGGAAAACCTTTTTACGCAACGAATGGTTAGAATTTGGAATGCACTGCCTGATAGGGTGGTGGATACAGATTCAATAGTAGCCATCCAAAGGGAATTGTATAAATATTTGAAGGAGTAAAAATTGCAGGGCTATGGGGAGAGTGGGGAAGTTGGACTAACTGGATTGCTCTTCGAAAGAGCTGGCGCAGACTCGATGGGTCGGACAGCCTCCTTCTGTGCTGTATTATTTTATGATTCTATGATATTGATAGAAAATCGAGAGCGGGTTCTGCCTGAAATGTTGGTAACTGCTTCTGCCACATCTAGATCTTCCACCTGATGGCTGAAGAGGAAAATCTACCCCGGGAGTATACCAGGTGATCTGATAAAGCTCAGCTCAGATTTCTCTCTAAGTATAAAGTGATCAGTCTTTTTGCCTTCCATTGGTTTTGTCTCGGGTATATATTTAAAGTAATGGTACCACAGTATTCATCATTATATTTTCTTTTTATTCACATTCCAATAGTTGTGGTTTTAATGTATTCAGACCAAAACCAAAAAGAAAATATTTACAATGATCAGTCATGGTAAGCTTGATATACCTTTATTTATCCTCAGTCTTGGAACTACTTACAGAAAAGAAGAAAACCATTGTAGGAATGAACGAATTCCTACGAATAACTGAGATCGACACCAGAGAACAATTAAACAGGTCTTTACTCAACGGAGATGCCACGAGGACTGCCTGGACGGTCCCATGGTTTGCGACGTGACGTCATCGCATTTGCCCGCGTTTTCCCGCGCTCTTAAAGGGGCCACGCCCCGTACATGCAAACTCTATATACAAAACACAGTAATGCCTAACACAATGGT
The DNA here is from genome assembly GCF_052327205.1 of Somniosus microcephalus. NCBI lineage: Eukaryota > Metazoa > Chordata > Chondrichthyes > Squaliformes > Somniosidae > Somniosus > Somniosus microcephalus. The sequence continues at coordinate 50,256,145 of NC_140994.1, read as the reverse complement.
ACAGGTTTAGGCTGGTGTTAGAACATCATTAGAGAATTATATACAGTTAGCTAGAGTCATTCAGTGGTTCTGCCACATGCGCCCCCCCAGAATTCGCTTTAACAGACAAAGTCAAACAGTGAGGGGGTCTGACGAGCCTGTCAGAACGACTCCTGTATTCTCGAGGCAGAGGCTGCAGGGCGGCTGGCGGTCTGGCAGACGGTCGCACTTGGTCTGCCATAACGACGATGGGTGGCCGACCCCATCTCGGCGGTTGTGCTGTCTCGACGGGGCGGTCGAGGTCCAAACGTGCTGGCTTTAAGCGGTCGACCGAAATGTGGTCCGGTTTACCACCGACATCTACTGTGAAGGTTTTGTCCCCTGCTTCCAACACGCGGAAAGGACCGGTATATGGGGCCTTGAGCGGATCCCTATGTGCGTCATGGCGAATAAAAACGTATTCAGCCTTGTGAAGCTCCGTGGGAACGTGTGACCTCTGCAGCCTGTGGTGCGAAGTGGGCACCGATGCGAAACATCTGGCCGCCTCTTGGTGACTAGCAAGCTGGGCAGACACAGAGCAGGGCTCCGTCGATGTTGGTAGGAAATCCCCTGGGACTCGCAGCGGCTGACCATACACGAGTTCCGCTGATGAAGAGTGAAGGTCTTCTTCGGGGGCCGTGCGAAGGCCCAACAGGGCCCACGGTAGCTTGTCTGCCCATCCAGCGTCCTGGAGGCTGGCCCTCAGGGCGGCTTTCATGGAGTGGTGGAAGCGTTCGCAGAGGCCATTCGCCTGTGGGTGGTAGGCTGTGGTGTGGTGTAATTTGACACCGAGTCCTTGGGCCACTGCATTCCAGAGTTCGGAGGAAAACTGTGGTCCTCTGTCCGACGAAATATCTGCGGGCACTCCAAAACGGGCGATCCAGGAGGAAATGAACGCCCTGGCCACGTCCGCTGAAGTAGTGGATGACAGGGGAACTGCCTCTGGCCATCTGGTGGTGCGGTCAACCATGGTCATGATGTGTGAAAAACCATGGGAGGGTGGGAGTGGTCCTACTAGGTCCACGTTGACATGGTCAAAACGTCGCTCCGGAACTGTGAAGGTGTACCTTGGCCTTTTGGCAGACCACGCAGGTGTTAGCCCAGTCGCGGACGTCTTTATGCATGCCATGCCATACAAATTTCGCTGACATCTGTTTCTGAGAGGCCTTCATTCCAGGGTGTGACAACCCATGTATGGCATCGAACACTTTGCGGCGCCAGACGACCGGCACGACAGGGCGAGGATCCTGTACGGAGACGTCACACAACAGCGCGGTACCTGCCAAATGGAAATTGACGTCAGCCAACTGGAGGCCAGTGATGGCCGTTCTGTAAGCTTGGACTTCCGGGTCTAAGGCTTGGTCCGCTGCCATGAGGGCGTAGTCGATGCCCAAATGAACCGTATTGACGAACGCGCGGGAGAGGCAGTCTGCCACTAGGTTGTCCTTACCGGCCACGTGCCGTATATCTGTGGTGAATTCAGATATGTAGGTCAGTTGACGCTGCTGTCGGGCTGACCACGGTTCGGCAGTCTTGGACATTGCAACGGTCAGCGGCTTATGGTCCACAAAGGCGGTGAAAGGACGTCCTTCCAGAAGGAACCGAAAATGGCGGATGGCCAGAAAAAGGGCGAGTAACTCCCGGTCAAACGTGCTGTATGCTCTCTCGTTCTGCCGTAGTTGACTGAAGAATGCCAACGGCTGCCACGTCCCGTTCACCCACTGCTGTTGCACGGCACCGACTGCGTAGTCCGACGCGTCGATGGTGAGGGCGATGGTGGCTCCTGGCAGCGGGTGCGCCAGCATAGTCGCATTGGCTAAGGCGCTTTTGGTGTCGGCGAACGCTCGGGCCATGTCATCCGTCCAGTCTACCGGGTTCTTGACAGTCTTGCCCTTGTTCTGCGGGTGTGGAAAGGATGTCACTGCCTCTACCTTCGAAGGTAAAGGAACCGCTCCCTCGGAGGAGATGCGATGCCCCAGGAAGTCAATTTGGTGTAGGCCAAACTGACACTTGGCCGGGTTGATAATCAGGCCGTGTTGGCTGAGGCGTTGAAAAAGGGTGTGTAGGTGACAGGTATGTTCTTCCTTAGTAGGACTGGCAATTAGAATGTCATCCAGGTAGACGAAGAGGAACTTGAGGTCCCGCAGCATGGAGTCCAGGCGTTGGAAAGCCTGGGCGGCGTTCTTTAACCCAAACGGCATTCTTAAAAACTCGAAGAGGCCGAATGGGGTGATGACTGCGGTCTTCTGGACATCTTGTGGATGAACTGGGACCTGGTGGTAGCCCCGGACGAGGTTGACTTTAGAGAACACGGTGTTCCCTGCCAAATGGGCAGAGAAATCCTGGATATGGGGGATCGGGTACCGATCGGGAGTGGTGGCGTCGTTTAGGCGTCGATAGTCGCCGCATGGCCGCCATCCGCCGGGACGATATGGAGGGGTGAAGACCAGGGACTATTCGACCGGCGAATAATCCCTAACCGTTCCATGGTTGCGAACTCCGCATTTGCGACCGCCAGCTTGCCAGGTTCCAGGCGCCGGGCCCGCGCGTAGACCGGGGGGCCGTTGGTAGTGATGTGGTGTTCCACGCCATGTTTCTTGGCTGTGGAACAGAACGTGGGTCTTGTCAGGTCGGGGAATTCGCCGAGCAGGCGAGCGAACTCATCAGGAGTCGGGAACGCACAGGAGACGGTGCGTGACGTAGTGTTACTGCGGTAACACGGAAGAGAATGAAAAGTTACCGCGTTGATCAGCCGCCGGTTCCTGACGTCGACCAGGAGGCTGTTGGCGCACAGGAAATCCGCGCCAAGGAGGGGCTGGGAAACTTTGGCCGTAACAAAATCGCAGTGAAAACGTTACCCCCCGAGGCACACCTCCACTCGCCGTCTGCCGAAGGTCCGAATTGCTCCGCCATTGGCTGCTTCAAGGGTGGAGCCGTGATTCCCCGTCTGCACATCGAGGGCGGACGCGGGTAAAATGCTGCACTGCGCTCCGGTGTCGCACAGAAAACGACGACCGGAGTGTCGGTGATGAACAGCAATTTTCCCGCGTTGCCGACCGCCATCGCGGCCGCGGGGTGCCCGTTACACCCGTTCCTCGGTGCTCGCAGTGTCAGTTGCTGTTTTTTTTGGGGGAGAAAACTGCAGGGAGGGCGGCAACGCTTCGCCTTCGCGCCGAACTGCGCGTGGTAGAAACACAGTCCAGCAGGCTGATGAGCTGGGGCGGCGTCTGCAGGGGATGGGTGCCTCGTGGCGGCGCAGTCCTGCCGAGTTACAGCGAAAATTTTGTCAGCCTCCGCAGCGAGTGTTGCGCAGTCTTCAACTTCAGATCTGGCCAGGGCAGCTTGTACCTGTTCAGGCAGTTGGCTGAGGAAAATCTCGCGGAATAGGAAACATTCCCGTTCTGAGCCCAGGAGTGTGAGCATTTGGCTCATCAACTCTGAAGGCTTGGAGTCCCCAAGCCTGGGCATAACGAGTAATCAACGGGCGCGCTCCGATTTCGTGAGCCCGAAAACCTGCAGTAACCGCGCTTTGAGGGTTTCATACTTGCGCTCCGCTGGGGGGTTTTTGAGGAGGCTGACGATCCGAGAGGCGGTAGAGCTGTCAAGTGCGGAGACCACATAAAGATATTTGGTCTGATCTGCATCGATGTTCCTCAGGGCGAACTGGGCCTCGACCTGAATAAACCACGAGGGGGCTTGCTGCTTCCAGAACTGTGGTAGCTTCAGCGAAACGGCGTTAGCTTCCATGCTGTGCTCTTCTTTTGTGAAAACGTTCACAAAAACGGGGTCACCAATGTAGGAATTAACGAATTCCTACGAATAACTGAGATCGACACCAGAGAACAATTAAACAGGTCTTTACTCAACGGAGATGCCACGAGGACTGCCTCGGCAGTCCCGTGGTTTGCGACGTGATGTCATCGCGTTTTCCCGCGCTCTTAAAGGGGCCACGCCCCGTACATGCAAACTCTATATACAAAACACAGTAATGCCCAACACAATGGTACAGGTTTACGCTGGTGTTAGAACATCGTTAAAGAGAATTATATACAGTTAGCCAGAGTCATTCAGTGGTTCTGCCACACCGTACTATTACACGAAAGGAGCTAAAATGTAATTTTATTAAGTTGGAGCTTAGACGGCCAAAGACTTGAATGAGTAATCAGGATTTTAAAAAATTGCAGGTATTTTGCAAGATCTGGCTCTTGATGTGACTCTTGCTCAAGACAGTTTAAAATGTAACTGACATATATCAGTTTTACCCTCATCTTGATTATGCCGAGTCTCCCATCATGATGAACCAACAACTGCAACTATCAGGAAAGATTGAGCAAGTTGGGGCTCTTTTCTCTGCAAAAGAGAAGACTGAGAAGAGGCCTGATAGAGGTCGTTAAAATTATAAGGGGTTCAATAGGGTGGATGTGGAGTAACTGTTTCCACTTGTGGGTGAATCCAGAACAAGGGAGTATATAAATATATAAGACGGTCACTAATATATCAAATGATTAATTTAGGAGGAAAATCTTTACACACAGTGGTGAGAATGTGGAAGTCACAGCCAGTTGAAGTAGATAGCACTGATGCATTTAAGGGGAGGATTAGTGCTTACATGAGGGAGAAGGGAATGGATGGGGCAGGGTGGGAAGAGGTAATTTGAGTGGGAGAAGGCTTTTGTGCAGCATAAATACCAGCATAGACCAGTTCGGCCAAATGGCCTGGTTCTATGCTGTAGATTCTATGTAATGTAATTCCAGATCATCCTATAGAGATTTCAAAAGCTTCAAGTGATTCAGACTACTGATCAATACATAGTTCCCCTAAAATTGATAACTTGCTGAACTCCATTTCAAGGGAAACCTACTGTGAGATGCACCTTTAACACTTTTGCCTGGGAAGTGTGGGGGTTGGCAGGGGGGAGTGTGGTGTCTTTCCTTGGATGGCAATTATTTTGGTCTCACTATAGTTAAACTTGCGGACAGGAACTTTTATCAGTCTTCATAGTATAAGAATAACTAGAAATTCCCACATGGACATTTTCCTAGCACAGTCCCATTTTGCATTCACAGAAATGCTGAGGCTAACTCATTTCAAAAAGAAGTGGGTTGGGGGGAAGAACTAAAAACGTATACTGAGCTGGCTGGGAAATGCTGGGCAGTAAAATGATCAAAAGTGGTTGCAGTCAAAAATGTCTTTTTGCTTCAGTTATTTCATCTGTCTAGGAAAAGATTTTCTATTCAACCAAACAGGGTTTCAGAGGACTGAAAATGAGTATCTCATTCACCAGCCTTAAGCAAGACTAGAGACAAAAGAGTTTTGACTGGAGACAAAAAGTCTTTTATTTTTCCCACAGAATGTAGATGTATGTGATAGATTCCATCAAAAGCAGTTAATGCCATGTCAATGAATTTCTTTAATAAAAAAAAGCAATAGAGGAATATCTGGTTAATAACAGAATTGGAGGTTATAAGGCTAAGTATAGATATGGATGAGCAAATACACTATAGAATCCTCTGGTTCCAGTCCTGCTGAGATCACAGAAATGCTATTTGTGAATAATTCAATGTTAAATTGATAGCCTAGAATTTTTGCTTGATTACCTTTGGAGATCAGTGAGGAGTTTCATAAAATGTTATCTACCTTGAATTTTTATTTGTTGTTAAGGCGCTTTCTCAGGAGATTTACTAAGATGAAGGTAGTCCATAACAGTGCAAACACCTCACACTGGGAGACATATTAGCTGAGGCCCATTTTCGGGTGTGGAATGGGTGGTGACTTGGAGAGATGTTAAATATAAAGATATTAAAGAAGAGCAGGAGAATCCTCCTGGTGTCCTAGCCAACATTTATCCCTGAACCAACACCTAAAATCGATGATCGGGTTATTCATTTCATTGCTGACGTGGGACTTCGTTGTACACAAATTGGCTATCACGTTTCCTAATTTTGTAATTGGACGGGAAACCCGGAAATCAGATGTTAATGAAGTAGCTGCATTAAAAAGCCACTGACAGATGCGTCTCACACATTTCTGGATTTCCCACGCACTATCAGGCTGCCCTGCTCCCAGTCCATTGTTTCTAAAACTTCCCCACCACCGATGTTAAACTGACTGGCCTATAATTGCCAGGTTTATCCTTCTCCCCTTTTTTGAACAAGGGTGTAACATTTGCAATCCTCCAGTGCTCTGGCACCACCCCTGTATCTAAGGAGGGTCAGAAGAATGTGGCCAGCACCTCCGCAATTTCGACCCTTACTTCCCTCAGCAACCATCCAGACCGGGTGACTTATGCACTTTAAGTATTGCCAACCTTTCTCGTACCTCCTCTTTATATATTTTTATCTCATCCAATATTGACAACCTCCTCATTTACCGCAGCTTTGGCAAAGTCATCTTCCTTGATAAACACTGATGAAAAGTACTAATTTAGTACCTCAGCCATGCCTTCTGTCTCGACCAATAGATCTCCATTTTGGTCCCTAATCAGCCTCACCACTCTGACAAGCCTTTCATGTTTGCCGCCAATCTATTCTCATACTTTCTCTTTGACCCTCTTATTTCCTTCTTCACTTCTTCTCTGTACTTTTTATATTCAGCCTGTTTCTCCCTTGTATTATCAAGCTGATATCTGCCATGCACCCCATTTTTCTGCTTCATCCTAATCTCTAACTCCTTCGTCATTCAGGGAGTTCTGGCTTTGATTGACATCCCTTTCCCCCTTGTAGGAATGTACCTAGACTGTACCCAAACCAACTCCTCTTTAAAGGCTGCCAATTGTTCCATTACATTTCTACCTGCCAATCTTTGACTCCAATTTACCCGGGCTAGATCCCTCCTCAATTCACTGAAGTTAGTCCTCCTCCAGTTCAGTATTTTTATTCTAGATTGCTCCTTGGCCTTCTCCATAACTAATCTAAATCTTATGATACTATGGTCACTATTCCTGAGATGGTCCCCCACTGACATTCTCCACTTCATTCCCCAGGACTAGATCCAGTAATGCCTCCTTCCTTGTTGGGCAGGAAACATACTGATCAAGAAAATTCTCCTGAACACACTTCAAAATTCCTCCCCTTATCAGCCCTTAACATAATCAATGCCCCATTCAATATTGGATAGCTAAAGGCCGGAATTTTCTGGGGTCCGTGCGGTACAATCAGAGGCAGGTCGGGTGGGAAATTTGAAAAAAGTCGGAGCAGGTCAGGAACCCGCCATCATCCCGCCCCCATGCGCCTTTCCCTCCAGCACCTTTACTGGTGCGGCAGCGACCCGACCGGCAGAGGCGGGCGACCTAACTGAAACCATTATAAGCTTGTTGTCAAACACTTAAGAGCCTTTAACCCCCCTTACATTTCAAATTTCCCTGCATGGCCACGGGATTCACACAGCTCGGGAACCACGTCTGTCAAACTGAGGTGGGAGTTGAGTCAATTGAGTCCATTGCTCCAGCTGATTACTTGACAGCATCAAATGTACCATAAAAACTCCGACCTCACAGCTGATCACTTTCCTCAGGCAGAAGCTGTTGCTGACTACATTCCCAGCACAGACTTAAGTTTCTGCAGGCTGCAAGTGTTTCCAGCAAAGTCTCCATCTAGTGTCACCTCATTGGAAGAAGTTCTCTCACTATTGACAGATTGCTTCTGTCAACTCTACTTGACCTGCCATCTATTCCATCAGTATGGGTGCTGTTTATACTGTCTCACCTTGGTCCTCAGAATCTGACCACGAGGAGCCCCAACACCAGCAGCACCAACACCACCCTTCTCCACAACCACCTGATGCTGCACGGAACAGAGGGCATCAGCACCCGAGCACATTGCAGCCTGGGAGGCCAGATTTACTTAACTTTAAGCTGTACACCCATTATGGCTGCCACATGCTGCGCCAGGTTGGCACCACCCCACAGCAACATCATAAATGATCCTCACAATGACCAATCCATTCACCATTGCTGGAGGTACCGTTATGTCTCACCATTCACTGTGACTCACTAAGCCACTTCCAAAGGGGCACACTAATTTCTCCATGACCGGAAACTGGTGAAAATAAAGATTCTTATAGTTGAGATAATACACCCAAGTCTGCTCCTCCTGCGACTGTGCAGGGGCAGACTTGGCCATTGCTGGGACTCTGAGGGGATGTCAACGGGGGAGAAGTGCAAGTGCTTTGAGAGGAGGTCACACTTCCATGTCACCTCTCACCATCATCCCTCTCATGGGCCACCCGCACTTCCCTGCTAGCAAGGAACTGGAGAGCACGTTGCTGCACATCAGTGGGGCCATGAGGACCTACGTCTATGCTGACATCACTCCTACAGAGGAGTTCTATGAGCCTTTGCCATATTCTCCATAGCTAGCATGTGCTCACGTGAGTGGCACATCAGCTGCTCCATGCAGGTGGCCATCCTTTCCATGGGAGAGCCTACAGTCACCATCGCCTCCGACACGGTGGTGCTCATGAGGACCCATGTCTACACTGACATCCCTCCTAGAGAGGACATCTATGAGCCTCTGCCATCTATTCACCATAGAGACCATGTGCTCCTGTGAGTGGCGCATTAGCTGCTCCATGCAGGTGGCCACCCTATCCATGGAGGAGCCGACAGTCACCATCGCCTGTGACACAATGGTGCTCAGGTTGGAGATGGACTCCTCCATTCTCTGAACAGTGGCAGTCATCACACTCGCAAAACCTGTCAGAGCCTCCTGCACTTGTTCCTGCAGCTCCAGGATCGTCCTCTTTCTGGATGGCCCCCGAGGCTCAGCATCTGCATGCAGCTGAGTTGAGCTGGGAGAGTCCTGCGCCCTCCGGCAAGGTGTTTCCACTGCTGTCACTGTCTCTACCATCTGCTTTTGCTCGGCTGTGATTTGTGAGACACCAGGTGACAACACTACTCTATCCCGCGAGGGACACACCGAGGTGTGCATTTCTGTGCTGGTGCTGGGTGCGCTTCTGTCTGGTGACGGTGCGCCCTCAGAGGCTGGAGGCTCCTCTGAGAAGTCGTCTTACCCTTGCTCATGGACAGTGGTGGGGGCTCTTGATGGATTCATGAGAGAGTTAAGAGATGAGTTAGATATGTCATATGAATAATGGGTACAGATACCATTATTCAAATGATAACCATTCAGTGACTGATGAGTAGCTGCTTGATATGTAATTCTGTCACCAGGTTGCTGAGATGTCTCCCCCTCTCCGTCTCCCACCTTGTGCTGCTCGGCGAATCCCACTAGAAACATAGAAAAATAGGAGCAGGAGTAAGCCATTCGGCCCTTCGAGCCTGCTCCACCATTCAATATGATCATGGCTGATCCTCTATCTCAATACCATATTTCCGCTCTCTCCCCATAACCCTTGAAGACCTTTGTGTCTAGAAATCTATCTATCTCCTTCTTAAATATATTCAGTGACTTGTCCTCCACAGCCTTCTGTGGTAGAGAATTCCACAGGTTCACCACCCTCTGAGTGAAGAAATTTCTCCTCATCTCAGTCTTAAATGTCCTACCCCTTATCCTGAGACTGTGACCCCTCGTTCTAGAACCCCCCTGCCAGGGGAAATATCCTCCCTGCATCCAGTCTGTCTAGCCGTGTCAGAATTTTATACGTTTCAATGAGATCCCCTCTCATTCTTCTAAACTCTAGTGAATACAGGCCTAGTCGACCCAATCCCTCCTCATATGACAGTCCTGCCATCCCAGGAATCAGTCTGGTGAACCTTCGCTGCACTCCCTCTATGGCAAGTATATCCTTTCTTAGGTAAGGCCAAAACTGAACATAGTACTCCTGGTGTGGTCTCACCAAGACCCTGTATAACTGTAGTAAGACATCCTTGCTCCTGTACTCAAATCCTCTTGCCACATACCATTTACCTTCCTAACTGCTTGCTGCACCTGCATGTTTGCTTTCCGTGACTGGTGTACAAGGACACCCAAGTCCCTCTGTACATCAACATTTCCCAATCTATCACTATTTAAATAATACTCTGCCTTTCTGTTTTTCCTACCGAAGTGGTTAACTTCACATTTAGCTACGTTATACTGCATCTGCCATGTATTTGCCCACTCACTCTAAATCGCCATGATGCCTCTTTGCATCCTCCTCACAACTCACAATCCCACCTAGTTTCGTGTCATCAGCAAACTTAGAAATATTACATTTGGTTCCCTCATCCAAATCATTGATATATATTGTAAATAGCCGGGGCCCAAGCACTGATCCCTGCAGTACCCCACTAGTCACTGCCTGCCACCTCGAAAAAGACCTGTTTCCTGTCTGTTAACCAATTTTCAATCCATGCCAGTATATTACTCCTAATCCCATGAGCTTTAATTTTGCACACTAACCTCTTATGTGGGACTTTATCAATGGCCTTCTGAAAATCCAAATACACCACATCCACTGGTTCACCCTTATCTATTCTACGAGTTACATCCTCAAAAAACTCCAGGAGGTTTGTCAAACACGATTTCCCTTTCATAAATCCATGTTGACTTTGTCTAATCCCGTTGATATTTTCTAAGTGTCCCGTTATCACATCCTTTATAATAGACCCTAGCATTTTCCCTACTACTGATGTTAGGCTAACCGGTCTATAGTTCCCTGCTTTCTCTCTCCCTCCTTTTTTAAATAGTGGGGTTACATTTGCCACCCTCCAATCTGCAGGAACTGTTCCATAATCTATAGAATTTTGGAAGATGACAACCAATGCATCCACTATTTCCATGGCTACCTCTTTTAGTACTCTGGGATGCAGATTATCAGGCCCTGGGGATTTATCAGCTTTCAGTCCCATTAATTTCTCCAGCACTAATTTTTTTTACTAATACTAATTTCCTTTAATTCCTCCTTCTCACTAGATCCTTAGTACCCTAACATTTCTGTGAAGTTATTTGTGTCCTCTTCCGTGAAGACAGAACCAAAGTATTTGTTTAATTGCTCTTTCCATTTCCTTGTTCTCCATTATAAACTGTAAGGGGCCTACATTTGTCTACACTAATCTTTTTCTTTTTACATACTTGTAGAAGCTTTTACAGTCTGCTTTTATGTTCCTTGCAAGTTTACTCTCGTACTCTATTTTTCCCCTCCTAATCAATCTCTTGGTCCTTTTTTGCTGAACTCTAAACTGCTCCCAATCCTCAGGCTTGCTACTTTTTCTGGCAACTTTATCTTTATATGACTCCTCTTTGAATCTAATACTATCCTTAATTTCTTTTGTTAGCCATGGTTGGGCCGCTTTTCCTTTTTTATTTTTACGCCTGAAAGGAGTGTATAACTTGCAATACATGCATTAGTTCCTTAAATGTTAGCCATTGCCTATCCACCGTCATGCTTTTTAATGAAGCTCCCCAATCTACCATAGCCAACTCACTCCTCATACCTTCGTAGTTTCCTTTGTTTAGATTTAGGACCCTAGTTTCAGATTGGACTTCTTCACTTTCCATCTTAATGAAGAATTCTATCATGTTATGGTCACTCTTCTGTAAAGGACCCCGCACAACAAGATTATTAATTAACCCCTTCTCATTGCACAATACCCAATCTAGGATAGCCTGTTCCCTAGTTGGCTCCTCAACGTAATGGTCTAAAAAACCATCTTGTACACACTCCAGGAATTCATCCTCCACAGTATTATTGCTAATTTGGTTTGGCCAGTCTATATGTAGATTAAAGTCACCCGTGGATTACTGTTCTAACTTCTAACGCAGCCTCCACTGCTGTTGTGAGGGTGTCAAATGATGGCATTCCACTTGCACTTCTCTGCCTCTTATTGTGGGCTCTCTTCTTGCAAGGAGGGAAAGAAGAGATGGTTGAGTGAGAGTGATGGAATGAGTGTAACAAATGAAAGAGTTAGATCTTTAGAGGGAGACTATGATGGAGTGGGGTGGCAATGCCAAGTGGCCTCCTTGTGTGTTAGTTGGTATGATTGCACTAGGATGAGGGTGAGTGTGAGTGGTGGCTAGTGAGATGGGGATGTAATAATGTAGATAGAGAGCAAGGATTGGGTGGATGTGCAAGGTATGTTGGTGTGAGTAAGGATGTGCAGGAGTAGGGTTGGGAAGGTAGAGTGATGGGGATGTGATGAGAGGCACAGCAGGATGAAGTTGAGTGTGGCTTTGTACTCACCTTTTCTGATCTAATGAGATAATTGAAATGTTTGCGGCACTGCACCCAGGTCCTCCTGAAAATATCCCTGCTGCTGATCTCCTCTAATTTGGAGTCAGGCTCTTTTTGTCTCCTGGGGAGGTCCCTTCTGCCCATCGGAAGGGAAGAGGATCTCCCAGTATGCTCTGACTCCTGCCACAAACATATGGAGGGAGTCCTCGGAGAACCTGGGTGCAGCCCTCTGTCTCTGTGCAGTCATGTTTCCAAGTGTTTGGAACAATCAAAAGCTCCAGTGCAGTGACTGCACACTGCTAGATGAAACTTCAAATGCAATGTGGCTATGGCTCCCTTAAATCTACCAGCTGATCGCATGTCATGGGTAATGTCATCAGACCTGCACCATTTCATTGGGCTGGGTAACGAGTTGGGCGGGCTTAATAGGCCCCATTGACGCAAAGTAATTTTCTGCAGCGGGATGGAAGCAGCAACGGGGTCACGACCCGCCACGCCAACTGCCCGCACCCAACCCGCCCAAGTACCAAAAATTCCAGCCAAAGTCTCCCATTCTCACTACTCTATAGGTAATGCACCTCAGTAATTTCCTTGCAAATCTGCTCCTCTATCTCCAGCCCACTATCTGGTGGCCTATAAAATACACCATGCAGCGTAATAGCTCCTTTGTTGTTTCTTAACTCCAACTAAATAGATTCTGGGGGTTAAACTGGATTAGGTCCAAAAACAAGTGCGGGGATTGCGATGCGTGATCTGCCTGCGCCCACTGAAAGTAATGCAGGCAACACACGAAATTTATGCTGCCTGTTCATTAACATGATTGAAGCGCTGAGCCCAGCGCTAAATGTGCTGCTGGTTGGCTCAGCGCTCAACAGGGGGCCCAATGTCATGGGAAGTCTGCTCTGTATTTAAAGGTTGTCTGAAGAATGAAAGGCTGCCTGCACTTCTTAAAGGGGAGGTGCTTTGTGAAAGAAATACCTCTTTCCGACTGGAGCTGAAAGTTAGCAATGTCACAAAAGGGCAGAGAAAAGGCACCTCGGTTCTCTGATGCAGACTAAAGGTCTTGGTGCAGGGGTCTATAGGATGAGACAGGTCCACTGCCTGCAGGGGGGCAGGAAGCCTTCCAGTCACACTGTTCAAAGGCAGTGGAGGAGATCGCTGATGCGCTCAGTGCCACCAGTCTTTCCCCCAGGACATGGATCCAGTGCTAGAAGTTTAATAACCTCACACGAGTGGTCACGGTGAGTGAGTGCATCTTCAAATGTTATATCCCATCAACTGCACCACTAACCTCACATATTGCTCAATGCACCACACCCCCATCACTCACCTACCAACAATCTCTAGCAATCACGACTCATACCTCACAATCATAGCTTCACCTCACCCTCACACACTTACCACTGTTGCAAGCCTCACACCCACATCTTATACCCTGCACACAATGCCAGCCATTCAACCAAGACAGGCACATCACTGAAACACATTGCACCACACTCACTGACGCACTTCCCTTTCTCTTGTAGGTCAAGGTGGCTCACAACCGGCACGAGTAGGAGCTAACAGGTGCAGGGCATGCACGGCTGTAGAACCTGACCCAGCTGGAGGAGACAGATCTAGAGATAATTGGAGGAGCCGTCACTGAGGCCGTGGCTATCGGCGAGGCTGAAAGCATTGAAGATGGTGGTATGCTCATACCTAATTCTTCTCACATCCCACTTACCCCTCATCCCACAATCTCTTCTTACTTACAAGCTGCTGATGGTGTATGCATGCATATCTTGCTTTCCTCCCTCCCCTCAACACAACCCGACTCTTGTGCCTTTCTCCTTTCAGATACCCAAGAACAGCCACTAGCTCAGCCTATGCAGGAAGAAGTAGAGGAGGAGAGTGATGGAGAAGAGATACTATCACTCAATCTGACACTCCCAGCAAAAGCTCATAAAATGGCACTGCGCAAACTTTACAGGGTAGTATAGAGGCGGGATGTGCACGTGGTGAGTCAGCGGGCATGAGTGGGCTGCAGCCAGGCCAGGGGGAAAGGGTAGCACAGATGCCAGCTCCCCGGAGGACGAGGTTGCACACGAGTTCTGCTGCAGAACACATAAATAAGGACTTCGATGGGGCGGATTTCAGTAGAAGGGTGATGGGCATGCACACAGAAATGCTTGGTGCATTGGCAGGCCTGCCAGAGAGTACCTTGTCATTGCCAAGGAGCATGGAGGAGTCCGGTTTCAACATTGTACAGAGCTTTGCCTGAAGCTTGGAGTCCATGATTTCCAGGATGGAAGTGATGGGCAACTCCATTAGAGCACTTGTGGACCCAACCATGATGCTGGGGGTGATGGGTGATGTTGCAGGTCCATTGCAGCACAAGCGGGAGTGACCCTATATCTGAATGCTGCAGTGGAAGCTCAGACTTCTGTCATGTAGACTCAGCTTGCTGCCACGCAAGATCAGACTGCTGCCATCGTGACTGGGTTTACAAGTGTGTAAAGGGGCTTGCGAGGTGTCACAGCAGTCCAGCAATCTGTCCTTCAACAGATGGCTAGGAATGCTGAGGCGCCATCCCGGGGGAGTGGTAGTGGCTCCATGGAACAAGAACCTGCTGTCCTCTCGCAGGATGACAGCATTTGTACTTCCACCACTGCCACTCCGCCAGTGCCATTGCAGTTGCCTGTCAGCCAGCCAGCCCAGACTGCTGCCGCACATGCCGAGGTGGTGCAGTCTACAGCCAGGCCTTCTAGGCCCAGAGCTGCTTGAGATCATCCTGCAGTGTCCCCCACAGAAAGTCAGCAGTCTTCCACCAACCATGCTGCGGCCACTAAGGTAGCACTTCGTAGAAGCACTAGAATAGGCAAAGGCACACGAAAGGCAGACACTAAGGTAATGCACATGGGTAATTAGTTGACTTTGTAATGCAAGATTGGAATTAATCATTTATAAGTTATGTTTGGAAGGTTTGTTTTGTGGTGACTTTCCTTTCAGCATTATGCCCAAGCGGACACTATTCTGTGACAGAGGGATGGTAAGTGTTGAGCAACGGGAATCTGTGGTTTCATTCAGGGTAACCAGAGTCTGATGATGCACTCATGAACAGCCTGTCCGGAACAGAGATTTGCAGAATGCCTCCTCCGTTCCTCCTCTTCCACTTCCTCCTCCTCCTCCTGAGGTGGTCACGGAACCCATGGTGCCAAGGGCTGTGCCCTCATGATGGCCAATTTGTGGAGGATGCTGCAGACCACCGCAAATTGGGATATCCGCTCCGGTGGAGAGCTCCTCCCAAGTGGTCAAGGCAGCGGAACTGTTGCTTGAGCACCCCGATGGTCTGCTCGATGAGGTTCCTCATGGCAGCATGCTGCCATTATATGATTGTTGGCCACGAGTGGTGGGGTTACGGAAGGGAATCATCAGCCAGGTGATGAGCGGATAGCCCTAATCACTGAGCAGCCACCCTCGGGTTCGATGTGGTGGCTGGGAGAATGCTGGCACAGTGGACTGGCGCAGGATGAGGGCATCATGGCTGTTGCCAGGATACCGGGCATTCACCATCATGATGTGCTGGGCGTGGTCACACACCAGCTGTACATCTCAGCATTGATATGCAGCGCCTGCAAAGCCACATGTGTGCAGTCGATAGTGCCCTGCACGATGGGGAAGCCCGATATCCTGGTAAAGCCACATGTGCGCTCCTCCTGCTTCACTCTATTTACAGAAAACAAATTGAAGCCCCTTCTCCTAGAGTACAGAGCCTCTGTGACCTCCTGGATGCAGCAATGGATGGCCAACTGCAAGATGTTTGCTATGTCGCCTGTTCCAGCCTGGAAGGATCCACTGGTGAAAAAATTCAGGGCTACGGTCACCTTGAGGGCCACTGGCAGAGCTGTCGTCGTCCTGTTCTGAGGCAGCAGGTCTTGTTCCAAGAGGTGTCAGAGTTCTGTGAACATCTCCTTGGTGAAGCGGAGCCACCGTACACACTGCTCCTGGCTTAGGTGCAGGTAGGAAAAGTAATCCCTGAAGACCCTAGGTCGACATGACCTCCTGCTGAGTGCCCTCATCCCCTTACTCCCTCTGAAAACAGCTTATTTTTGCTGCCTCTGCTCCATCTCCCTGTCATGCTGCAGTGCGATGGGGATTACAAGTAGAGCCCTCATGACTGGGAGTAAGTGGGTTAGTCAGAGGCCTTACAGTTGTAGCCAATGCCTTCCCAACATCTAGCATCACTCCCTGCACACTTTAATGTTATAAATGTGTTCCAGCAAGCCAGTATTGAGATAACCTCTGCAAGAGCCTCTACAAGAGAAATAATCAACTTATCAGCAGTTGGATATATCCCTTTAAATAGCACTGGAGGGGGTCCCTCGTGCAGCTGAATCCACGTTCAGTTGTGCATGTTTAAGAGAGGGCATTGTTTGGAATGACGACATCCAAAATGGCAGGTCATGCGTCAAATCAGCGTTATACGCTGACTGACTTCACAATCAGCCTAATGTGAATACTACTGGCGCATACATGCCCCGCCCACACTATCGCCCTCAAAATGGTGACCAGCAGCGCTTTGTCCATTTTCAGCGGCCGTTAACATCAGCAACTCTCATGGCGGCCACGAATTTTTAGCCCAAATTTTCCTCTGTGCACCTTGTTTCTACTTTTTAATATCACATCTTGGTGTCCAACCTGCTGCCGAATTAATTTAAACCCTCCCCCACAGCACTAGTTAACCTGCCCGTGAGGATATTGGTCCCAGCTCTGTTCAGGTCCCTCCTGCCACAGAACTAGTCCCAATGTCCCAGGAATAGGAAGCCCACCTCCCCCTCCCCGTCCTGCTCCTGCACCATGTCTCTATCCATGCATTAACCTGCCACATCCTCCTATTTCTACTCTCACTAGCGTGTGGCACTGAGAGTAATCCAGAGATTACTTCCTTTCAGGTCCTGCATTTTAACTTTCTCCCTAGCTCCTTAAACTCTGACTGCAAGACCTCGACCCTCTTGCTCCCTAAGTCGTTGGTTCCGACATGGACCACGACTTCTGGCTCTTCCCCTTCCCCCTGCAGAATGCTCTGCACGTTCTCAGTGATGTTGCTTACAATGGCACCAGGGAGGCAACATATCAGATGGGTCTCACGTCAATGGTAGAAGAACTGCCTTCAGCAAAATCTCACAGCTGTAAAGCAGCAAACAAACACAAATCACAATAAAAACAGAAAATGCTGGAATGCACAGCAGATCGGTTAGCTGTTGACATTGAAAAATATTTTTTTCTCTTTACAGGTGCAGAGGTGTTGGGTCGTTCCAGGAATTTCTATTTTCATTTTAGATTTGCAGCATTTAGTTTTCTTTTTCTAAATAAAATGTATAATGCACTGCAGTGCCTGGTAAGGAGACATGTCTCTCACATATTGCCAATCCCATAGGGAGAAACTTTACTTTCTTCAGCAACTCAGAATACATATACATAATTGATGTTATATTTATGGCTACTGCATAGTTTATTCTGTTACTGCCGGGAAATATGTTTACACCACTTACCCGTAAATATTGAAGAAAATAAAAAAGTAGAGGCAAAATGAAATAAGACTTTACTAATATTGTACAATTCCTTGTCTGAAATTAATTATTCTTAAACAGAATACCACACCTCAGAAACATTAGCTTGCACACAAGCTTCCAAAGGGCTATCAAATGGTCATGATTCTTATAATATAAGAGAAGTACATATGGAAACAAATATAAATTAACTCGTGAGATTAATATTGGCCCAGAACTTTGGGTCCCCACGGGTGAGTACGCACGGGGTACTCACCCGTAAGCCCAATGGAAGTGCCGGTTTCCTGCATGCACTGCGCACGCGCGGGAAAACGGCACTTCCGCTCCCCTGAAAGGAGGGGTTAAGAGGTCGAACACGTGCGCAGGAGAGGCTGCGCGTACGCATCGAACTTACGGTATTTTTGCAGGTTTTCCCAGGAGGGTAAGTCTCCAGAAGTTACACGTATAAAAAGCAGTCGCAAGGCCTGCTTTTTACAAGGTAAGTAGTGAATTAATTAAAATTAAAACATTTTTCCACAGGTTTATTATTTTTAAATACTTTAAAGAAAGGTAAGTTTATTTTTAGCCCTGTTAGAAAATAAAATTATTTTTTTCAAAAATTAAAATTATTGTTTAAAATAGTTATTTCATGTAATTTATAGTTTATTTAAAAAATGTGATTTAAAAAAAAAATTATTTGAAGATTTAGTGATGTTTTGGGGCTCATAGTATTTATAAGTTTGACAGCCCTTCCTGCCAAACTTATGAATGAAGCATTCCCTGCTCCGATTGGCTCTCCACGGCCCTCGTGATCCCAGGGGACGCATCAAGCTAACTGCGCCCCGGGATACGCAAGCACTGTGCGCCGGCAGTTGGAGCAGGCCCAGGATCGGAATTCCACAGGGGCCTACAGCGCAACGGCCGGTGCGCTAGGTAAGTGCAGGTCGGGGGCTTACACCCGCGGGAAACCCCCGACCCGAATTTCTGGGCCATATAAATAGGCCGTGAAATTCGGCACCTTAGCGCCGGCAGTTAAGGGTGGTTTAGAGAAAAAAATGGCAGCTGCCTCACTTCCGGCATAGCCCGCGCTGATCACCATCTTGCAGAGGGTGATAGCGTGGGCAGGACGTGCGTGTGCCGGCAGTGTGCAGAGTGGACAGATCATGACGTCAGTCAGCGTGTAACGCTGATTTGACGCACAACCTGCCATTTTGGACGTCGCCAGTCCAAACAATGCCTTCTCAAACACGCACAACTGAACATGTGTTCAGCTGCATGAGGGACCCCCCACCAGCACTATTTAAAGGGATACATCCAACTTGCAGGTAAGTTGATTATTTCTGTTGAACTGATTCTTGCAGAGTTTATATGAATACTGGCTTGCTGGAAGACATTTATAACCTTGTTAAAGTGTGCAGGGAGTGCAACTGGACGTTGGGAAGGCGTTGGCTGCTATTGGAAGGCCTCTGAGCACACCACTTGCTTCCAGTCATGGGGGCTCTACTTGCAGTCCCCCTCGTGCTGCAGTATGACAGGGAGATGGAGCAGAGGCAGCAAAGACAAACTGCTCACAGAGGGAGGAGGAGTGGAAGGAGGGCGCTCAGCAGGAGGCCTTACCCACCTATGGTCTTTAGGGATTACTTCTCCTACCTGCACTTAAGCCAGGAGCAGAGTGTTCGGTGGCTCCGCTTCATCAAGGAGGTGGTCACAGAACTCTGCCACAACTTGCAACCAGACCTGCAACCTCAGAGCAGGGTGATGACGGCTCTGCCAGTGACCCTCAAGGTGACCGTGGCCCTGAATTTTATTGCCAGTCCTTCCAGGCTGGAACAAGCGACATAGCAAACATCTCACAGCTCGCCGTCCATCACTGCATCCGGGAGGTGACAGAGGATCTGTATTCTAGGAGAAAGGACTTCACCAAAGCGAGTGTCCCAATTCGTGGTGGTCTGCTGCATTCTCCACAACGTGGCCATCATGAGGGCGCAGACCTTACCACCAAGGGTTCCGAGACCACCTCAAGGAGGAAGAGGAAGAGGAGGAAGAGGATGAGGCAGAGGAGGAGGAGGGAGGAGGCAGCCTGAACTCTAAACGGAGTGATGCAGGAGGAGCACGCACGTGGCTTTGCCAGGATATCGGCTTCCCCATCATGCAGGGCGACATCAACTGTAAACATGTGGCTTTGCGGGCACCGCATATCAATGCTGAGATGTACTTTAACTGCAAAGGTTATCACTCACTTAATGTGCAGTTGATGTGCGACCACGCCCACCAGATCATGATGGTAAATGCCCTGTATCCTGGCAGCAGTCATGATGCCTTCATCCTGAGCCAGTCCGCTCTGCCAGAAATCTTCCAGCCCCCACGTCGAACCCGAAGGTGGCTGCTCGAAGACAAGGGGTAACCACTCTAGACCTGGCTGATGACTCACCTCCACAACCCCACCTCTTGTGGCTAGCAATCATATAATGACAGCCATGCTGCCACAAGGAACCACATCGACCAGACCATCGGGGTGCTCAAGCAATCGTTCTGCTGCCTTGACTGCTCGGGAGGAGCTCTCCAGCACTCACCAAAGTGAGTGTCCCAATTTGTGGTGGTCTGCTGCATTCTCCACAACATGACCATCATGAGGGCGCAGACCTTACCACCAAGGGTTCGGAGACCACCTCAAGGAGGAGGAAGAGGAAGAGGATGAGGCAGAGGAGGAGGAGGAAGGGAGGAGGCGGCCTGAAAATATCCGTTCCAGACGTGCTGTCCGTGAGATCATCGTCAGACTCCGGTTTCCATGAATGAAACCCCAGAACCCTGTCGCTTAACACTTCCCCACCTTACAACAACAACTTGTACTTATATTGCACCTTTAACGTAGTAAAACGTTCCAAGGCGCTTCACAGGAGTATTTTAAGACAAAAAATTTGACACCAAACCACGAGGAATAATTAGGACAGGTGACTAAAAGCTTGGTCAAAGAGGTAGGTTTTAAGGAGCGTCTTAAAGGAGGAAAGAGGGGTAGTGAGGCGGAGAGGTTTAGGCAGGTAATTCCAGAGCTTAGGGCCTAGGCAACAGAAGGCACGGCCACCAAAGGTTGAGTGATTATAATCAGGGATGCTCAAGAGGGCAGAATTAGAGGAGTGCAGATATTTCGGGGGGTTGTGGGGCTGAAGGAGATTACAGAGATAGGGAGGGGTGAGGCCATGAAGGGATTTCAAATCAAGGATGAGAATTTTGAAATTGAGGCGTTGCTTAACCAGGAGCCGATGTAGGTCAGCGAGCACAGAGGTGATGGCTGAATGGGACATGGTGCGAGTTAGGACATGGGCAGCCAAGTTTCGGATCACCTCAAGTTTACGTAGGGTAGAATGTGGGAGGCCAGCCAGGAGTGCTTTGGAATAGTCAAGTCTAGAGGTAACAAAGGCATGGATAAGGGTTTCAGCATCAGATGAGATGAGGCAAGGGTGGAGATGGGTGATGTTACGGAGGTGGAAATAGGCGGTCTTAGTTATGCTTCGGATATGTGGTCGGAAGCTCATTTCAGGGTCAAATGTGACACCAAGGTTGCGAACAGTGTGGTTCAGCCTCAGACAGATGTTAGGGAGAGGGATGGAGTCAGTGGCTAGGGAACGGAGTTTGTGGTGGGGACCAAAAACAACGGCTTCGGTCTTCCCAATATTTAATTGGAGAAAATTTCTGCTCATCCAGAACTGGATGTCAGACAAGCAGTCTGACAATTTAGAGACAGTGGAGGGGTCGAGAGAAGTGGTAGTGAGGTAGAGCTGGGTGTCGTCAGCGTACATGTGGAAACTGACGCGGTGTTTTCGGAAGATGTCGCCAAGGGGCAACATGTAGATGAGAAATAAGAGGGGGCCAAGATTAGATCCTTGGGGGACACCAGAGGTAACGATGTGGGAGCGGGAAGAGAAGCCGTTGCAGGTGATTCCCTGGCTACGATTAGATAGATAAGAATGGAACTAGGCGAGTGCAGTCCTACCCAGCTGGACGACGGTGGAGAGGCGTTGGAGAAGGATGGAGTGGTCAACTGTATCAAAGGCTGCAGACAAGTCAAGAAGGACGAGGAGGGATAGTTTACCTCTGTCACAGTCACAAACAATGTCATTTGTGACTTTGATGAGAGCTGTTTCGGTACTGTGGCAAGGGTGGAAACCTGATTGGATGGATTCAAACATGGAATTGTGGAAAAGATGGGCATGGACATGGGAGGCAACAACATGTTCAAGGACTTTGGCGAGGAAAGGGAGGTTGGAGATGGGGCAGTAGTTTGCAAGGCCGGAGGGGGTCAAGGGTTGTTTTTTTGAGAGGGGCAATGACGGCAGATTTGAAGGAGAGGGGGACAGGACCTGAGGAGAGAGAACCGTTAACAATGTCAGCTAACATGGGAGCCAGAAAAGGAAGTTGGGTGGTCAGCAGTTTGGTGGGAATAGGGTCGAGGGAGCAGGAAGTGGGTCTCATGGACAAGATGAGCACAGAGTGGTCATGAGGGGAGATCGGAGAGAAACTGGAGAAAGATGTGAGTTCAGGGCTAGGGTGGGGGGGAACCTGAGAGGAAGTTTGGCCTGGTGGGCTAGGGGAGGGAAGGAAAGTGGCAGAGACAGCTGAACGGATGGTCTCAATCTTAGAGACAAAGTAGTCCATGTGCTTCTCACACTTGTTGTTGGAGGTGAGGGTGGAGGAGACAGGGGAGTGGGGTTGAAGAAGACGGTCAGCAGTAGAGAATAGGAGCCGGGGTTTATCTTTGCATTCCAGAATGATTCTGGAATAGTGAGCAATTTTGGCAACATTACCATTCCTCTGTCACGGAACATCACAGCGTCCTCTTGGCCACAATGCTGAAATGAAAGCCACCATAAAACAAACATTTCAAACATCTTCTATCTATCTATCTATATCTATATATATATATATATATATAAACGGATCGTTCTGTCTGTCTGTCTGTCCTTCTGTCTGTCTGTCTTTCTGTCTGTCTGTCCTCACGTGTGCGTCTGTCCGGCTATGCGCTCGAAAGTTAGAGAGCATACCTACGCGTGCGTTACGTCGAAAGAAAGCGTACCGTTCCGAAACGGTCGTAAGCGTATTTACGTTTCGGCCGGACAAAAATCGCACCCGCGGTATCCGAAAAACGTTCCACATTCCCCTCATTAGCATCTCATTATCCGCTCATTAGCGATAGAGTGACCTCGAGGTCGACCAATCGTACGCCGGGTTCCTGGCGCGGGCAGCCGGGCCCTCCTACGGTCAAGTGACGGGACGATTGACCAATCCTACGCTTTGGTGACCTGACGGCCGACCAATCGGTGCGTGTGTGGGCGGGCCTTATCGTTCTGAACCGAGGTGAGTCGCCACCATCTTGATTCCAAACTTTCCCTTTCTTTTTCCCGCTTTCTGCGTCTTTAAAAAAAACGTTGCTTTTAAAACACATATTGTTTTTAAAAAAAAGTTAATTACTTTCTAAATCTTTTATCTAATCTAATGAATTTTCCTACCTTTCCCTGTTTTTCCAGGTAGGCCTCGAAGCCTCGGCCTCTCCGCCGCACCCACGCCCGAGCTAGGCACCTCCCGGCCCCAGTCAACAAGCGGCCCCCGATCGCCGCCATCTTTATGAAGGCTGGAGGGGCGGGCCTCAGCCGAGCGCCACTATCTTAGTAAAGGGTGCGCGCGCAGCAGGAGCAGCAGAGATGCGGCGTCTCTCTCTGTTCCCCGCTCGGGCGGGGGGGGCGGGGCTCTCGGGAGTGCGGATCTCGGGCGGGGCTTGGAGAGCGGGAAGGGTTACCCCGGCAACCGGGCCCGCCAGCCGTCTCTCACAGCCGCAATCGGCGCTCTTGAAGCCAGCTCGATAGGGCGGGGCCATGTCAGTGCGTGGGGCGGCACGGAGCTCCGTGGAGCCATCGTCGGCCTCGGGTGCTTTGTGGCCTGCGGCCGAACAGTGGCTGCGGACCTCGAGCTGACCGGGGCGCTGGACTCGGCTGGGCCATGTCTTTGCGGGTGTTCGCCTCGGCCAACGGCATCAGGGTGACGGCCGAGGCCGCCAAAAGCGTCCAAGGGAACGCGTTCATCCAGGTGCCGAGGCCGGGGCGGAAAGAGGGATTGGAGCGGGGGATGAGGGCTCTGGCAGGGGAGAGAGGGAGGGGGAGAGGGAGGAAGGGGGTAGGGAGGAGAGGAGAGGAGAGGAGAGGGAGGGGAGGAGAGGGAGGGGAGGAGAGGGATGGGAGGAGAGGGAGGGGAGGAGAGGGGAGGGGAGGAGAGGGGAGGAGAGGGAGGGGAGGAGAGGGAGGGGAGGAGAGGGAGGGGAGGAGAGGGAGGGGAGGAGAGGGAGGGGAGGAGAGGGAGGGGAGGAGAGGGAGGGGAGGAGAGGAGAGGGAGGGGAGGAGAGGGAGGGGAGGAGAGGGAGGGGAGGAGAGGGAGGGGAGGAGAGGGAGGGGAGGAGAGGGAGGGGAGGAGAGGGAGGGGAGGAGAGGGAGGGGAGGAGAGGGCGGGGAGGAGAGGGCGGGGAGGAGAGGGCGGGGAGGAGAGGGCGGGGAGGAGAGGGCGGGAGGAGAGGGCGGGAGGAGAGGGGAGGGGGGGGAGAGGGAGGAGGAGGGGGGGAGGAGGAGGAGGGGGGAGGAGGAGGGGGGAGAGGAGGTGGGAAAGAGGTGGGGAGGGGGGGAAAGAGGTAGGAGGGGGAGGGGGGAAAGAGGTAGGAGGGGGAGGGGGGAAAGAGGTAGGAGGGGGGGAGGGGGGTAAGAGGTAGGAGGGGGAGGGGGGAAAGAGGTAGGAGGGGGAGGGGGGAAAGAGGTAGTGAGGGGGAGGGGGGAAAGAGGTAGGAGGGGAGGGGGAAAGAGGTAGGAGGGGGAGGGGGAAAGAGGTAGGAGGGGGAGGGGGGAAAGAGGTAGGAGGGGGAGGGGGAAAGGGGCAGGAGGGGAAAGGGGCAGGAGGGGGAAAGGGGCAGGAGGGGGAAAGGGGCAGGAGGGGGAGGGGGGAAAGAGGTAGGAGGGGGAGGGGGGAAAGAGGTAGGAGGGGGAAGAGGTAGGAGGGGAGGGGGGAAAGGGGCAGGAGGGGGAAAGGGGCAGGAGGGGGAAAGAGGTAGGAGGGGGAGGGAGGTAGGAGGGGGAGGGGGAAAGAGGTAGGAGGGGGAGGGGGGAAGAGGTAGGAGGGGGAGGGGTGGAAGAGGTGGGGGGGGAAGAGGTAGGGGGGAGGGGGGGAAGAGGTAGAGGGGGGAAGAGGTGGGGGGGAAGGGGAAGAGGTAGGAGGGGGGGGGGAAGAGGTAGGAGGGGGAGGGGGGGGGAAGAGGTAGGAGGGGGAGGGGGGGGAAGAGGTAGGAGGGGGAGGTGGGGGGGAAGAGGTAGGAGGGGGAAGAGGTGGGGGGGGTAAGAGGTAGGAGGGGGAGGGGGGGGAAGAGGTAGGAGGGGGAGGGGGGGGGGAAGAGGTAGGAGGGAGTCGGCGTTTCATCAATTAGGGGCATTTCCTAATTAAGAAAAAGTCACAGAAACGGATACAGATTTATTGGCATCATTCGAACAACCAGCAAAGATTCAGCATCAAACTATGTCTGAGTTTCTGCTTCACACAGGCGGTCAGAAGCTGCAACGTAAGACTTCAAGCATTACTAACTACACCCTGGATCCCAAATATTAACCAGAATTATATTCAATGTTAGAAGTATTTTAAACTACATAAAATTTAAATGTGGAACAAGTAACAGTGTTTTGAAATTATTAAATCGCAGATTAAAAGCCTTCGGAAAGTGGCTCCTGATTCCTCCGGTCAGAGGGTAGCTGGCTTCATTGTCCTATAACACAGTCATCGCAATATAACCCACAGTCACCGCGGCTGGGCTCGAGGTCCAAGCCCTTCCTGCCGACCTCACAAAATGGCGGCCGCCCTTCACCCACCGGGCTCTGAGTCCAGCCCCTTCCCTCACTCTCGCCTTCCCCCTCTCTGTCTCTCTCTCCTTCCCTCTCTTTCTCTCCTTCCCCCTCTCTCTTTCTCTCCTTCCCCCCCAGTCTCTCGCTCTCTCCTGCCCCCCAGTCTCTCTCTCGCTCTCTCTCCTTCCCCCAGTCGCTCTCTCTCTTCCCCCCAGTCGCTCTCATCTTCCCCCCCAGTCGCTCGCTCTCTCCTGCCCCCCAGTCTCTCTCTCTCCTTCCCCCAAGTCTCTCTCTCTCTCTCTCTCTCTCCTTCCCCCAAGTCTCTCTCTCTCCTTCCCCCAAGTCTCTCTCTCTCTCTCTCTCTCTCTCTCTCCTTCCCCCAAGTCTCTCTCTCTCTCTCTCTCTCTCCTTCCCCCAAGTCTCTCTCTCTCCTTCCCCAAGTCTCTCTCTCTCCTTCCCCCAAGTCTCTCTCTCTCTCTCCTTCCCCAAGTCTCTCTCTCTCTCTCTCTCTCCTTCCCCCAAGTCGCTCTCTCTCTTCCCCCCAGTCGCTCTCTCTCTTCCCCCTTCCCCCCAGTCGCTCTCTCTCTTCCCCCCAGTCGCTCTCTCTCTTCCCCCCAGTCGCTCTCTCTCTTCCCCCCAGTCGCTCTCTCTCTTCCCCCCAGTCGCTCTCTCTCTTCCCCCGTCGCTCTCTCTCTTCCCCCCAGTCGCTCTCTCTCTTCCCCCCAGTCGCTCTCTCTCTTCCCCCCAGTCGCTCTCTCTCTTCCCCCCGTCGCTCTCTCTCTTCCCCCCAGTCGCTCTCTCTCTTCCCCCCAGTCGCTCTCTCTCTTCCCCCCAGTCGCTCTCTCTCTTCCCCCCAGTCGCTCTCTCTCTTCCCCCCAGTCGCTCTCTCTCTTCCCCCCAGTCGCTCTCTCTCTTCCCCCCAGTCGCTCTCTCTCTTCCCCCCAGTCGCTCTCTCTCTTCCCCCCAGTCGCTCTCTCTCTTCCCCCCAGTCTCGAAAGTTATAGAACGTACCTACACGTGCGTTACGTCCAAAGAAAGCTTACCATTCCAGGACGGTCGTAAGCGTATTTACTTTTCGGTCAGACAAAAATTGTTCACGCGTTATACAAAAAACCTTCAAAATTAAACTCATTATCTGCTAATTACCATTGATTGACTGATGTCAAGGTCGACCAATCCTGTGCCGTCATGATTGACCAATCCTACAGTTCAGTCACCTGATGGTTGGCCAATCGGTGTGTGTGTGGGCGGGACTAATCGTTTTCATCTCATGGATCTGGCAGCCATTGCTTCAACTACTTCCAGCTCAAAATCTGCTAATCCAGCTTCTAAAAAGTTAGTATCTCTTTTAAAAATAACATAAGATTTACCAAAAACATTTTATAAGTACTTTCACTTTCATCTTTCAAGGTATTAAAAGGTAGAAATGTTGCCCGGCAGCACATTCACAGAGGGACAGACAGACAGGCCCGAAAGCCTGGGACTCGATTTAAACCGCCCGGCCCAAAACAGCCCTGGCAACGCCGGGCTCCTCCAGCTAGTAATTTATAAATAATTCCAATATTACATTACAAAGTCAACTAATCACCCATGTGCATTACCTTAGTGTCTGTCTTTCGTATGCCTTTGCCTATTCTAATGCTTCTACAGAGTACTACCCCAGTGACTGCAGCACGGTTGGTTTAGGCTGCTGACTTTCCGTGAGGTACACTGCAGATGGCCTTGCAGGATGACCTCGAGCAGCTCTGGGCCCAGAAGGCACGCTGTAGACTGCACCACCTCGGCATGGGCGGTAGCAGTCTGGGCTGGCTGGCTGACAGGCAGCTGCAATGGCACTGGCGGAGTGGCAGTGGTGGAAGTACGAATGTTCTCATCCTGCGAGAGGACAGCAAGTTCTTGCTCCACGGAGCCACTGCCACTCCCCCGGGGCAGAGCCTCAGCAGTTGGAGGACAGATTGCTGCTCTACTGTGACACCTTGCAAGCCCATTTCCACACTCGTAAACCCAGCCATGATGGCAGCAGTCTGATCTTGCATGGCAGCAAGCTGAGCCTGCATGAGAACAGTCAGAGCTTGTGTAGTAGCAAGCTGAGCCTGCATGACAGAAATCTGAGCTTCCACTGCAGCACTCAGATGTTGGGTCACTTCCGTTTGTGCTGCAATGGAAGCTGCGACATTGCCCATCACACCCAGCATCATGGTTGGGTCCACAAGTGCTCGAATGGAGTTACCCGTCACCTCCATCCTGGAAATCATGGGCTCCAAGCTCTGCGCAAAACCTCATGCAATATTGGAGCGAGACTTCTCCATGCTCCTTGACAGTGACAAGAGGCTCACTGGTAGGCCTGCCAGTGCACCAAGCATTTCTGTGTACATGCCCTTCACCCTTCTTCTGAAAGCCACCCCATTAAAGTCCTCATCCGAGTTCTCTGCAGCAGAGCGCATGTGTGACTTCGTCCTCTGAGGAGCTGGCACCTGCGTTACCATTTCCCCCTGGCCTGGCTGCAGCCCACTCGTGCCCGATGACTCACCACGTGCACATCTCGCCTCGATACTAACCTGTAAAGTTCGCGCAGTGACATTTTATGTTGGTGCTTGGAAATGTCAGATCGAGTGACAGTGCCTCTTCTTCTCCATCACTCTCCTCCTCTACTTCTTCCTGCATAGGTTGGGCTGATGGCAGTTCTTGGGTATCTGAAAGGAGAAAGGTACAAGGGTCGGGTTGTGGTGAGGGGATGGGGGAAAGCAAGATGTCCATGCTTACACCATAAGCAGCTTGTAAGTCAGAAGAGATTGTGGGATGAGGGGGATGTGGGACGTGGGAAGGAGGATTAGGGATGAGCATACCATCATTATCAGTGCTTTCAGCCTTGCCGATCACCACGGCCTCAGTGACGGCCCCGCCAATTACCTCTAGATCTGTCTCCTCCAGCTGGGTCAGGTTCTGTAGCCGTGCCTGCCCCTTTCCTGTTAGCTCCTGCTCGTGCCAGTTGTGAGCCATCTTGGCCTACAAGAGAAAGGGAAATGTGTCAGTGAGTGTGGTGCAATGTGTTTGGATGAGGTATTTGTCATGGTTGAATGGCTGGCATTGTGTCAACAGTGTGAGATGTTGGTGTGAAGCTTGCAACAGTGGTAAGTGTGTGGGGGTGAGGTGAAGCTATGATTGTGAAGTATGAGTCGTGATTGCTAGAGATTGTTGGTAGGTGAGTGAAGGGGGTGTGGTACATTGAGCAGTATGTGAGGCTAGTGGTGCAGTTGATGGGATATGGCATTTGAAGATGCATTCACTCACCTTGACCACTCGTGTGAAGTTATTAATCTTCTTCCGGCACTGGATCCAGATCCTGGGGGGGGGGGGGGGGGAAGACTGGTAGCAGTGACCATGTCAGCTATCTCCCTCCACTGCCTTTGAACAGTGTGACTGGAAGGCTTCCTGGCCCCCTGTGAGTAGTGGACCTGTCTCCTCCTATAGACACCCTGCAGCAAGGCCTCCAGTCTGCATAAGAGAACCAAGGTGCCTTTTCTCTGCCCTTTTGTGACATTGCTAACTTCCAGCTCCAATCAGAATGAGGTACTTCTTTCACAAAACACCTCCCCTTTAAGAAGTGCAGACAGCCTTTCACTCTGCAGGCAACCTTTAAATACAGAGCAGACTTCCCACGACAAATTAAATTTGTTTTAAAACCTAAAGCACTAATACAGCTCTATGTACTCTATGATTTATTCACAGACTATAGAAAGCTTCAGTACAAAAAACAACTCACTCATAATTTACAAATGATATTAAGCCAAAACTCACAAAACATTGCATATTTTACTTAATCTATCAAACCTGTTATAACACATTTGAAGTATCTTGTGTTACAATTTTCAGTAGCTAATACCCTAACCTTCCCAATGTTTTGTTTATAGTGTCAAAAATTAATGGTTGAATTCACAATTACAAACTGCAAAACGATGTGCAAAGTTTAGCTAGGAATTAGATTTGCCGTTATATATCTAAATATAATATGACATCTGAGAGAATGGTTTTCAAACAAAAGTTGTTGTTTCTGATTGTAAGTAATGGTAAGTATGACTATGCACGTAAGATAACAAAGCCTGATTAGAGCCTGTAAACTCATACTTTATCTTCCAAGGTACAGATTTGTTTTGAACAGCAAGTGATACAGTTTTAAAATTCTGATATCAGTTTCTTGACACTTATGGGGAGAGTGATGCCAAACTTCGGCTTTTGCGAGGCTAACGGCGGTGCGGCACAAATCGTCCAGCAATTTAGGTGATTCGTAACTCACTATGTCTCTTCCTTGCCACAAATTTATGTTTAACAAGTGCACTATGAACGCAACATTAATTTTGCAGCAAATTTTGAGCCCATATCTTTCCAAAGCTAGAGATGATGTTTGTAATACTGCTACAGATAACATATTAAATACACTAATTAGACTTATTTACATAACAAATTGGGTTAGTAGGAAGTAAAGTACCACATAATAGGCTTGTTTGAAGCCCATGGGATAAAAGGGCAGTAGCAGCATGGTTACAAAATTAGCTAAGCGATAGAAAACAGAGATTTGTGATGAATGGCTGTTTTTCAGTCTGGAGGGAGGTATACATAAGAAATAGGAGCAGGAGTCGGCCATACTGCCCCTCAAGCCTGCTCTGCCATTCAATAAGATCATGGCTGATCTTCGACCTCAACTCCACTCTCCCGCCTGATCCCCATCCCTTGATTCCCTTAGAGTCCAAAAATCTATCGCGCTCAGCCTTGAATAAACTCAATGACTGAGCATTCACAGGCCTCTGGGGTAGAGAATTCCAAGATTCACAACCCTCTGAGTGAAAAAATTTCTCCTCATCTCAGTCCTAAATGGCCGACCCCTTATCCTGAGACTATGACCCCTAGTTCTAGACTCTCCAGCCAGGGGAAACAGCCTCTCAGCATCGACCCTGTCAAGCCCTCTCAGAATCTTATATATTTCAATGAGATCACCTCTCATTCTTCTAAACTCCAGAGAATATAGGCTCAATCTACTCAATCTCTCCTCATAGGACAGCCCTCTCATCCCAGGAATCAATCTAGTGAACCTTTGTTGCACCACCTCTAAGGTAAGTATATCCTTCCTTAGGTATGGAGACCAGAACTGTACACAGTATTCCAGGTGTGGTCTCACCAAAGCCCTGTACAATTGCAGCAGGACTTCCTTAAACTTGTACTCCAAACCCCTTGCAATAAAGGCCAACATACGATTCATCTTCCCAATTGCTTGCTGTACCTGCATGTTAACTTTCTGTGTTTCGTGTACAAGGACACCCAAATCCCTCTGAACACCAACATTTAATAGTTTCTCACCATTTAAAAAAAATTATGTTTTTCTATTCTTCCTAGCAAAGTGAATAACCTCACATTCCCCCCCATTATACTCCATCTGCCACCTTCTTGCCCACTTACTTAACCTGTCTATATCCCATTGCACTAGTGTCCACCTCACAGCTTACTTTCCCACCTAGCTTTGTATCACCAGCTAACTTTACTGAATCTCTAAAAGCCTTACTAATATTCTTGTCAAATAGTTAGTGTACAACTAACAAAAGCAAAACACTTCAAAGCATGTTTTAAAAACCAACCAATGAAAGAGAGGATTTATATCTTGTGTCTAAGCAGATAATTGTCCAGAGTCCAGCTACCCATGTAGAAATATTACCATATTCTAATTGATTGTGTTCCTGCCTACTACAGCACAAGCAAAAATGGCTGTTGATCTGATTCCTCTGAACTCCTGCAGCAAATTTTCCACTATAGACAATTATGAGAGGAAGATAATTAGAAGTTTGCTTGTGTCGCATTCTTTTCACAAAGTGAAACATCTCATTACTGCCAGGAAGAACACCACTTCTGAGCATTGCCAGCTGAAGCATCTAAATCTTATTGTTAATAATTGTTTGAGTGATCATTACTGTATTTAGATCAATAATACAAAATGGTAATATAATTTAATGTTAGATTGAAAAATAACATTAATAATGAACATGGTTAGGCCAATTTTCCTCTGCTTTGCACTTGGGGAACACTCAGTTCACAGGCATAAGGCAGAGGAAAAAAGGCAGAGACTTGTGACAAGTCCTTTACCTGGGATTTTCGAGGTTAGCCCGCGGCGAGAGGGGGACAGTGTTTCTGCTCCCACAGTAGGTGCAAGCATCCAAATTGTATTTAAATGAGGAAGGAGTGACATAACAGCATCTCCCACGTATTCCTTCTCCGCAAAACTGAGTAGCCACCAATTAGGAAAGGCACCCAGAAGAACTAGGTCTTAGGCCTTGCACCAAGAGGGCACCAAGGGCATGAAGGACCCAAAAAGGCAAGTGCCCCTTTTTTCAGCTCACTCCTTTAGATCTATAAGGCTGGAGGCTTTCTGTTTTTGGGCAACAGCCAAAGGCCGGCGACCATTGCTCTCAGGTCTGCAATACTAGTTGGATTTCTACTAATGTTTCTAGGCATAAAGCATTGCCAAAGAGCAGGCCTGTGCCTGGGGTGTGTTGAACTAGGGTAATGACCTAAACCTTCAAGTATGGGCAGGTTCAGATCACACCACACCCTTATACCCACCCAACGTCTTGGTCTCTGAACAATCCACTCAAGTCCTGTATCCACCCCTCCTCGTTGTTTCAATATCACTCAAAGCACCCTCACTCCTCCATCCAATGCCGCTCACTCCCATTCAGTCCTCCCCAAAAGATGGCTTTCAGAGTCTAGAGAGCCCCTCAACCAGTTTCCCTCCTCCCCTCATCGTCCTATCCTGCCTTCCTATCAGTTTCCCTCAAAGAGACTTTGATTGCTTCCAAAATACAGATTGTTTAAGAAATCAAATTAGAATGAGGAAAAACTGCCTTTCTGACTTCCTCCCTATTTGTGTCTTTCTGTTTATCACTATTTCTGTCTTTATCTTTCTCTTTTCCCCTCACTGCCATCTCACAAGTGTGCACAATTCGCATTGATGTTTTCTGTCAACAAAACATAGGAGGAAACATAGTTGGCTTCAAAATTCTCTTTCTTTCTCTTTTACAGTCTCGGGGAGAAATTCGGTTGTTAGCGCCACCGATTAACGCCTAAAGAGGCCGAGAAGTGGGGCGCTAGACAATTTCCGGGCGGGCGCAAGGCGCCTCGCCCCATATTGAGCATGCATTTAGCGCCGGCGCTAAATCTTAGCGCCCGCTCATGGGCGCAGGCTGGTTATGACGTCATTTGAGTGTGCAACGCCTTTTGGGCGCCCCGGACCGGAAATTCAGTGGCGCCCCCCTCCGTAGCGCCTGGCGCTAATAGTGACAGCTTACCTGGACCTTACCAAGTCGCTCTCAGGCTGGAGGAGCGTTATTTCAAGGGGACTGGTGTAGTTTAAAAGCGGCAGCCATTTTTGGAGCACAACTTCCTTGAGAGCTACAAAGAGTTGCTGAGCGGCACACTGAGAGCCATTTGACCACTGAGCCAGCGCAGGCAGACGATCTTCAGCCTTCTGACCATCACCTTGCTGTTGGTGAGCCTTGACAATGGGGAACCTTCCTGTGGCACTTATTATGGGGGCTGCATTGGAGGGGAACGTCCTGCTGCTGAATCATCTGGAAAGGGCACTGAGACGCTGGGAGAGGGGGGCGGGCATGGCCAGACGGAGGAGGGCCAACAGACGTCGCCACAGCAGACCTTACGCTGGCAGGGTTTTCCGACAGCAGTTTTCCTACATGAACATGCCGGAGGAGCAGTGTGTCAGAAGGCTGCAATTTAGAAAGGAGGTGGTGACTGAGCTGTGCCAGCTGCTTCAGCCAGATCTGCAGCCTCAGATAAGGTGCAGGACATCTCTGTCGGTGGCTGACAAGATGCCTGCTGGCCTGAACTTCTACGCGAGTGGCTCTTCTCAGGCTGCGCGTCAGAGCTGATCAGAAGTAGCTTCTAGGCCCCTCTCACGGAATGCTTGCTGCCATTCCAAGAACAGGAATGGAACCGGTCTGATACCCCCAAGCCTGTGAAGGGCAAGATGCATGTAAATAGAAGGCATGGCCATTGTAAATGAAGAAAGTGTTTCATTACACAAAATGTGGTTCCTTCAAACATGAAAAAGCTATGGCAACAGAAAGCAAAACTAATACACTGACACACAACTGCCTCTCACACCCGGGAGACTGTCCAAAACATAAATCACATTCCGACCATCTTCCTTGGCCTGGATTCCACTGCGCCAACCAAAGCATCCAATGCCCCATCAGTGAGTCGTTCCGCCCTCTGCCTCACCCTTTCCATGTCTTGCTAGGCTGGTGCGCCACAGGTAGGCTCCCACCGCTTTGAAGGCCTACAAGGCAGTGAGTGTGTCTGGTGATGCCAATTGACCTGCCCCTTTAAGAGCTGGCCGGCGCCAGTGTGTCTCAGGGAAAGTGATTATTGACAGCACCCTCGCTGCGTCCCGCCGCCGCGAAATTGGGTTGCGCCGCCGGGTTAGCGCCTTAAGAGTAACGTGCAGCGCCTGATTTAGCGCCGCAATCACCTTTAGGGGCGCTGCAACCCAATATCGCGCTAAATTGCGCCTGGAGCTAAACTTTGCGCATTGCCAGGACTAGCGCCCCAAACGCGGCTATACCGAATTTCTAGGCCCTTTCAGCAACCTCTCTGTCCCTCTTTTAGCTTAACATGCCTTTTTAAAGTTTATAAAACACAAAACAAAATCGGCAACAATATAATTTTCTGCTCTTACACACACAGCTATTCAATATAAATTTTACCACAGTAAAGCTTTTGAAATTTGTCCTCTGTTTTTTCAAAATTATTTGAAGAATAGCTACTAGGCAGGTTCTGCTAGGTAGCTAAAATAATCCCATTAGTACAGCAGACTGAATGATGCTGATGCTTCCTAGAAAATTAGGTGCACTACATACAAATTCAGGTCACAGAATAACAACTTCTGGCAAAAATATCAACTCCAAGTCCAGGCATTTGGGATTCATGTAAAAACTTTAATGAAGATATTAAAAGACACAAAATACAAGATTTAATTATGTTATTGTGGATTTTTTAAAATTCAACCCTTACTTTGGATAGGAGAAATTGCAGTTACTATGAATAAAATGCCAGATAGAAAAACTTTTCAGAAAGCATTTCAAGGGATTCATGAGATTCTGGTGATTAGTGTGCTCAATCTCAGATTAATATAATATAAATAGAAAATGGCCTATCACACAGTGTGATACTTCTAACAAAATACTTCTCATCACACTACCTACAGGAGTAAAAGGTACTGCAGACACTTATAATGAGTTTTCATTAAGATATAAACTCCACATACCAAACTTAACATATAATAGATTGTATCTACAAACAACACTAAAATATCTGAACTCTTCTCTATTTATATTCCCATATTTCTCCCCTCTTTACCTGAAGGTGGTGGCTCTTGTTGAAGTATGGTGATGTATGCTCTGGCAGCCCTCTATTATGTTACCTATGTGAGTAATCTTCATGAGTGGACTTAGCCACTGTCTAGCAGTCTAGTCTATCATAAAGGGCATCATGGTCAAGCCCAATCATGTTCTCACCCAACTTCTACCTCTGCTCACTTTCATTCGAGATAACAATCAAGACAGGTATTTTTGGACAATTTTCCCCTCACTAGTTCTTGGGTTGCTCAGCCCATTATAGTACTCTTGCCAGTGCCCCAGCTGAGATTATCTAACTCAGCACAGACCAAGAATCAAACCTTAGACCTTTTAGTCTGGAGAGCTTAATTCTATACTAGGCAATCTGGGAGAATATAGGAAAACATTTTTTTTAGTAACAGGTAATGGCAATCAGGCACAAACAATCTCATTCCTCTCCAGAGATCAACCCCACCTACTTGCCTTCTCATCATCAAGTCCCTGTAAATTTTTGGGCCTTTAAGGCCATTCAAAATACCACGCATGGGCGGTTTTTGCATTGAAAAGCCAACAAGCTTGCTCCGTGGGATCCCTGGACCTCTGTGCAGCTTAAAGGGAACATTGCTCAACATATCTCTTCATTTGTTCTCTCTCTCTAGAAACACATGAATGCATTACGGTCTACTTCAATGCCCTTCCCTAGTAACATATTCTACAACTTCACTGCACTTTGGATGAAAAATTTCTACTTAACTTCCTTTCTTACTTATTCTTAACTTCCTAATCTTTTGTGATGTGCTGAATGGCAAAGGGATGGCCTTTTCACACATGGCATTGTGCACTTGGCAGGCTACCTGAGAATCCAATGCTCTACTGACTATCTTGAACAATGAGTTTGTGACAAAATATGAAGGAATTTGGTCTTTTTTTTGGTCTGGCACAATACAAGAGATTTTAGAAATCCACCTTCAGCCCCGAAGTTAATTTGTTACATGTTTCAAAGTGTGTTGTTATGACCTTTTAGAATCCACCTCCTTGACCAAGCTTTTGGTCACCGCTCCTAATCTCTGCACCTTGGATCAGCATCTGTTTTTGCTTTTGCCTCCGTGAAGTGCCTTGAGACATGTTTCTACGTTAAAGGTGAGATATAGATGGAAGTTGTTATAATCTCCCTAATAACAGACTGAAGAGAAAATCCAACAGATAATCCTTTCAAAAAACACAAACTGGTTCAATTATGAATATAGCAGGTTGTCATTTTATGAATGAGATTGGCTGTTATGAATTTCTATCACGATTTGCCAACAGCTATGAAAGTGAACGGAAGACATTCAGCAGATTTTAGCGGCAACAATTTGCATTTATATATTTGCATTATCAGACAGAATTTGGCACCAAGCCACATAAGGAGATATTAGGACAGATGACCAAAAGCTTGCTCAGTGGTAGGTTTTAAGGAGTGTCTTAAAGGAGGAGAGAGAGGTAAAGAGGCAGAGAGGTTTAGGGAGTGAATTCCAGAGCTTAGATGCTAGACTGCTGAAGGCACGGCTGCCAATGAAGGGGTAAAAGAAATCGGAGATGCACAAGAGGCCGGAATTGGAGGAATGCAGGTTGTAGGGCTGAAGAAGGTTACAGAGATAGGGAGGGGTGAGGTGAAAAGCTCATAAGGAGACAAGAAGGAGAGATGCTGTGTATATAATAGTTATTCATAGAGTTACAGGTTAGCATTTAGATTCATATCGTTTTGCTATTTGAGGAATGTGAGGAGATAGAGGATATATTTGCAGTTGAAAACCTATGATGTTGCACGTGAGCAGTGAAGACCATACAATCTTCAGCAAAAGAAGGGTTAGAAGTCAATTGATATTGGACTGACACTGCAGATGTAATTCAAACCCCATTTTAAAGTAATACATTCTGTCCTTATTTTTATATTTTCTTTATAAATTCTTGTCCACATTTGTAATGGAAACTGCCTAAGTAAATTGGTCACACTCTTCCCCCTAATAGAGGTGCTGCAGTGCAACCACTTGTGGGAAGGTGTAATTAAAGCATGGCAAGTTTCCATTATAAATGTGGATATAGAATTTATAGTGGCATTGTAAAAACTTTACATCTGCAAGCCCTAGTCCATTAACTAATCCAACTTCAGCTGAAAATTATACTTGGTTTTGACTACCCATGTGCAACTACACAGGAGGTGTGTGTGTGTTATTGTTACAGATTTGCTCCTTCATTCTTTACTTATGAAATTTGCTGAAAGGTTTAAAACTACATTAAAATCTAATCAGATATTATATCTTAGATTGGAGATAAATCTTGGAGATATAAGAATAATTACAGCAGTGTAAAAAGTAACTGCAGATCAGGATATTCTGTTTGTTGTCAAAAGCATGTTACAAATGTTATATCTAGATAGTAAGGCTACTGAAGACACTCTCCGAGGAATATGGAGTTAGGACTCACCTGGAAAGTGATCTAAAATAGGAGAGCCAAAAAAATCTAGAGTAAAGCATAAAAAGAAATGCACATTTATGTGGGATATGGTGGTTGATGCCCCCAAGTGCAGTACTCACTCAAGAAGGAATCTTGAAGGACTTGCATGGAAAATACAAGGAGCCTCTGTCCCAACTGTTGATTCATACCAGTACCCGGGTGTCCTGGTGTGTACCAATTCATTTGGGATTAGAATGAGATGGGGCAAAAGGCACTTTGGTCTTTCTCAATGACAGCAAAGTCCAAATGCAAATTAAGTGTGTGGCATATAAGATGTGTGTCTAAACAAATCTCAGTGCCAAAGTCCCTTACATATGGACCTGGATTAAGCAACTAGTGGCTGTTGTGATTCAAGTTTGCTCCCAATACTTCTTCCTCATTCTCACCATAAAAGGCAGCTTATCATTGGTGAACCTGTGTTTCTTATTATCTGAAACTTCATCTCAAGCATTTAGCATATGGGATATAGTATGCTACAGGGCAAGCAATCCTCCCTTTTATCAACTAGCTACTAGATAGGATTTCACTACATTTCACATCAATTCAGAAGACAGATAATATCAGCAATGCTCGGCAGTTTTCAGGTATATTTACAAAAATAATGCTTCACATAAGTAAACAGTATAGGTAAGTAATTATATAAGTAAGTGCAATACAGTACTAGAAATCTGGAAAGCATCCACAAGGGTTAAATTTTAAAAAACTGGCATTTTTTTCAATTCCTTTTACAGAACCCGAGATGAAGTACTTCTCAGAAAGAAACAAATGTTGGGCCAGAATTTACTGTGAAAATAACGGTGAGACTAACATCGCTCAGCATTATTTATGTGCAAATCGGACAGTAACTTCAGGCGAGCGCAGGTGCGCAGTTAAACGTGAAAATCCGGAAGTTGCTGTCTGTAAACTGCATGAAAATGGCATCTCGCCATCTGGCTCCCCATTCAAATGTATGGAATGAAGTGAAATTTCTGTACTTGCATGGTAGATACAAATTAAACTCACCACAGAAAGTGAGGGCTTGTCCATTTTAGTCTAAGTACCCTTTGTAACGGCTTGATAAATCTTAATTACTGCCAAGCAATGCTCTTAATACAGTACTCTGTGGCACTGAAAATTAACTTTTACAAGAGTGGAGTCTCATTCCTTCAGCTTTTAATTGTTGGAGATTTTTTAAATGTTAAACTTTAAATTTTAGAACTTTATGGGCCTGAAATTGCGGTTGGAGGCTTCCCATGGGCGGATGCCTCCGACCGGCAAAAAATCTACAAACTTACCTTCTGGATCCACGGAGGATCGCACTAGTGGGCCGTTATGCGTAGATATGTGCAGAGGCCCACGTACCCCATAGGCAGGTTCGCAAGCACCCCTGGGATCACGTGGGCCAGCCCAACGAATGACAGAAGGGAATCCCCATACATACTATGGAGGTTCCGTATGTACGGAATCCCAAAATATACCTCTACACTTCAAATACATTTTTTTAAATCACATATTTAAAATTAAAATGGCATTTTTATTTAAAAGAAAAATGTAATTTTTTGAAAAATAAATGTACATGTTTTAAAGGGGCTAAACATAAACTTACCTTATTTCACAGGTTTTTAAATGTATAAATTATTGAAAAAAAATTATTTTTCTGTTTTTTAAAACTCTTACGCTGGTAAAAGCAGGCCTTACCAAGCATAAGAATTTCATGGGCAGTCGCTGGGTAGAAGTTGGGCAAATAGCCCAACTCTCTGCCCGTGGATGCCCTTTTCCCACAAGTTCCCGCATGCGCAGCGCATGCCTAAACCCGGAACTTGTGAGGCCCTTACAGGCACCTCGTATGCACCCGTAGTGGCCGCAAATTACAGCCCAATATTTTTTTACTATCTGTCTCTTTTTCTCTCTCTCTCTCTTAGTCCAATCTTTCTTTCTCTTTCTGTACCTGATTTGACATTGAATTCACCCACTCTAATTTATACTTCCTTCTCAGTTATTGCGCTGTTAATTTCACAATCCTTCAATCTGACTGGTTAAGGAGGTGCACAGTTGCTTTCCCTGCTCACTCAGGTCCCAGATGCCCTGTTTCCCTTGCTGCAAAGTTATCAGATCCCACTTTCAACAACTTACCACACAAAAAATTTTAAAACCTAAATGTGCAAGGGCATGTCTAACTAATGGCAGACGCCGTTAGATGTCCTGCTGCAGCAAAACTTGGCCCATCCTGTCTAACTTAAACAGACAAATTGTTTTATTATATGGGTGTGACAATACACTCAATGGGCTACAGCTTGTGATCTTCACAAATACTGATACATTAAAATTTATACCAGAAGCTATGCACCATTACAACAAGCAGAATAATGCCGCAACAGATGTCGGAGGTTCCACGCATTATTCTGTTCACAGATTGTCATAACTCACTTGCACCTACAGTCCTCAAGAGCTATATATTTACGACAAACAGGAAAAATACACTTTAACCCTAAGTCATCAGCAGGATGTCTTCCACTTATTAATGTTTCACTACTAACTTAAAATATTAAATAAATACATTCACTTGTGGAGTATACTGGTATATGTTCAGTCTCTAGAATTGCACAAGTTTATATTTTTAATCTTTTTTTGAACTTATGGGTATTTTGATGCATGGAGATAAAAACAGTCACCACAAATTCCTAACAGGATATAAATGATAAAACATCTGAACAACAGGTGAGAGTTCATTTGAATTGGACATCCGCTACAGCCACTCACGGCCATAAAAAACTCTCTGCTACAATGAAATTTGGAAAAGAGATGCATAAAATGAAATTGATCCCTGCTAATTTACCTGGAAGATGTGTTGTTAAGAATGGTATTTTGATTGGGGACAGTGTCAGTAGATGATACGGTTGGGTACTTGCAGGAGACATATCCTGGGTTGTTTCTGTTTCAACTGCAATCATTGCTGTTGTTGCCGCTGCTGTAGCTAATACAACTGCCTGATTATTGGCTACATGTTTGAAAGTGGACTCACAATCACCTGTGAAGAAATCACATTCACTTTGTATCATCATGATTTATATAGTGAAAGTTTCACTTCAAATTTAACATGCACACAGATCTAAAGAAGATTATCTTTTGTCTTCAATAAATGACTAAATAATTAAAAGATATTAGATTTATTTCATGATGAAAAATAGGACAATTACAGACAATAGCCAAAACAAAGCAAAACATATTATAGAATTGCACAGATGAAAATGTTTCTGTCAGGTATTTTATCAATTTCCCTATTATCATTACCGTGCCGAGTTCATAAGAACATAAGAAATAAGAGCAGGAGTAGGCCATACAGCCCACTGAGCCTGCTCCACCATTCAATAAGATCATGGCTGAACTTCTAAATCAACTCCACTTTCACGCTCTAACCCCATATCCCTTGATTCCCTTCGTGCCCAAAAATCTATCGATTTCAGTCTTGAATATACTCATCGACTGAGCATTCACAGGCCTCTGGGGTAAAGAATTCTAAAGATTCACAACCCTCTGAGTGAAGAAATGTATCCTCAACTCAGTCCTAAATGGCCGATCCCTTATCCTGAGACTATGACCCCTAGTTCCAGACTCTCCAGCAGGGGAAACAGCCTCTCAGCATCTACCCTGTCAATTTCTCTAAGAATGTTATACATTTCAAAGAGATCACCTCTCATTCTTCTAAACTCCAGAGAATATAGGCCCATTCTACTCAATCTCTCCTCATAGGACAGCCCTCTCATCCCAGGAATCAATCTAGTGAACCATCATTGCACCCCCTCTAAGGCAAGTATATCCTTCCTCAGGTAGAGATCAAAACTGTACACAGTACTCCAGCTGTGGTCTCACCAAAGCCCTATATAATTGCAGCAAGACTTCCTTACTCATACTCCAACACCCTTGAATAAAGGATAACATACCATTTGCCTTCGTAATCATTTGCTTTACCTGCACGTTAACTTTCTGTGATTCGTGTACAAGGACATCCAAATCCCACCGAATACCAACATTAACTCGACTCTCCCCTTTAAAAATATTCTGCTTTTCCATTATTCCTACCGAAGTGGATAATTTCACACTTCCCCACATTATACTCCATCTGCCACCTTCTTACCCAATCACTTAACCTGTCTATATCCCTTTGCAGTCTCTTTGCGTTCTCCTCACAGCTTACTTTCCCACCTAGTTTTGTATCATCAGCAGACTTGGATATATCACAATCGGTCCCTTCATGTAGTCATTGATATAGATTGTAAGTAGCTGAGGCCCAAGCACTGATCCTTGCAGCACTCCACTATTTGCACCCTGTCATCCCAAAAATGACTCCTTTATTCCTACTCTCTGTTTTCTGTCCATTAACCAGTCATCAATCCATGGTAATGTATTACCCCCAATCCCAATAGCTCCAATCTTGTGTGACAACCTCTTGTTTGGCACCTTATCGAATGCCTTTTGAAAATCCAAATATCACGCATCCACTAGTTTCCCCTTATCTACCCTGCTAGTTACACGCTCACAAAACTCTAATAGAATTGTCAAACACGATTTCCCTCTCATAAGACCATGTTGATGCTGCCTAATCATTTTACCACATCCTTAACATTAGATTCTAGCATTTTCTCTACTATTAATGTCTGGCTAACTGACCTAATAGTTCCCTATTTTCTCTCCCCCTCCTTTCTTGAATAGTGGGGTTACATTTGCTACCTTTCAATCCACAGGGACCGTTCTAGAATTTAGAAACCAAAACCAATGCAGCCACTATCTCTGCAGCTACTTCTTTTAAAACCCTAGGGTGAAGGCCATCAGGTCCAAGGGATTTGTTGGCTTTAATCCCATTAATTTCTCCAGTACCTTTTCTTTACTAATATTAATTACTTTAATTTCCTCACACTCATTAGACCCTTGGATCCCCACAATTTCCGGTATGTTCTTGGTTTCTTCTACCGTGAAGACATACAAAGTATTTGTTTAATGTCTCTGCCATTTCCTTATTCCCCATTATAATTTCTCCTGTCTCTGCCTCCAAGGGACCCACGTTTACTTTAGCTAATCTCTTCCTTTTTACATACTTGTAAAAGCTCTTACAATCTGTTTTTACATGTCTTGCTCATTTACTCTCATTCTATTTTCTCCCTCTTTTCAATTTCTTGGTCATCCTTTGCTCATTTTTAGAACCGTCCCAATCCTCAGGCTAACTACTCATTTTGGCAACATTATAAGCCTTTTCTTGATATTCCAATGTTAAATTTAAATAGAATGTTCAAGTTACTGTTATCATTCTGTTTCCTTCAGTAAATTAATACTAGGTTATCAGTTTAAACATCATCAGCAAGACAACAGTGTCTTTCTAATCTGTCAACCTGGTTAACACAAACATCTACCACGACTTAAAAAACTCCCAAAGGTCTTACATAAATAGAACATATAATTTTGTGGAAAAAGACTATACTTCTTAGTGTGAAAATCTGCTGATCTCCCTGAAATTGTGGAGGATAGCACATTGCAATTGAAGATTTGTCCAGAGTATAGAAAAGCAATTAAATGTTTTATTATATTTACAACAATGGATAACAAAGGATGAAGCATACTTATAACAATCTTGAAGCATAAAATTTGATTCCTTTTTTCACAACTGAAAGCAAGTTGAAAAACGTATCGGATAATTACAATGTGCAGTGAAAATGATTGAGCTTTACAAAATCACATAAAAGGGCTGTTCCACATACATTGAAATATCCTTCATTTTGCAGCAACTAATGCCAGGCAGGAACGTAGGACTATTAGCACCCCAACCGCTCCAATTCACAAGCTCGGAAGCATGCCTGTGAAGAAACGCCACCTATACCATTTCCTTGTGAACAAAATTATAGGACTTGTTTCCTATTTGTTATAGTTCCAATTTCTGATAATTGGTTTCAGTTTGGATGTAGTGTTCAAAATTTGGGTATCAATAAGCTGCTAACAGGCAATATCGGCATTCTCAGGTATTCATACATTAAAGAGCTTGCATGAATAATATCTCCATTATGGTCCCTAATGGATGACACCCACAAAATTGAGCAGGAGCAAGTAGTGGCAGAAGACCAGGAACCTGCTGTCCTCATGGCCATATGGCCACCAATGTACCTTCTTAAATACAGCAGTGTAGTGAAACTGGGCAGCCAGACCATGCTCCTGTTTGCTTTTCAGTGAGAAAAGAAGTAAAAGTCACATGTTTGATGCACATTAGCCAATACAGTTAGCCTGGAATGAGCTGAGGCAGAGCACAGAGGGCAGTGGTGACCTTGACTGGAGCTGGCAGTGCCATGCCTGTATTACAGGGTTTCTACAGGTATCCTTGCAAAGATCTGCAGCTGACTCAGCTCTGATCCAGAGCCTGCAGAGGCAGTTGTCCTCAGTCATTGGCAGGTATGTGTGCCAAAGCCTGCAGCTATGGCTTAGTGGCATAATAGCAGGTACTTTTAATGTGGCTCAGGTGCCTACTGATTTCCCTGGTATGCTTTCTTGTACCACTTCAGTCACAGAGTACTATATTTGGGCCACATCCAAGTAAAAGTTAACTTTACCTTTGTGGTAAACCACTGTTTGTATTCCACTGTGTACATGCCTGGACATGCCTCGGCTGACTCCTCCCACAAGTCCTAGTATAAAGGTGACTGCTCCCCAGCCCTTTGTATTTCTGGACCGGTCGACCACTCGAGGCAGACCTTCATTCTTTTGTTAATAAAAGCCTTTAGTTACTCTCTTAACTCTCAGTCTTTTATGAGTAATTGATAGCGCATCAATTTTATTAACAAAATTTTTATAATGGAGAAGATCCTCACACCAGC
Organism: Somniosus microcephalus; assembly: GCF_052327205.1. Taxonomy (NCBI): domain Eukaryota; kingdom Metazoa; phylum Chordata; class Chondrichthyes; order Squaliformes; family Somniosidae; genus Somniosus; species Somniosus microcephalus. The sequence goes on along the minus strand of NC_140994.1, from coordinate 50,211,902 downwards.
ATGCCTGGACTTAGATCATCGGGAGGCGGACTCATCCACCAAGTTTACTCACTGGCTTAAGTGTTTCGAAAAATTCCTGACCGCCTCCGTAGCAATCAAATCGGACGAGGACAAACTGGATGTCCTGACCTCCAAAGTGAACCACCGAGTGTACTCGGTCATCCAAGACGCGACCTCGTACGCGGACGCTATCAAGCTCCTCAAGGACCAGTACACGCGCCCAGTGAACGAAGTGTACGCCAGGCACCTTCTGGGGAGTCGTAAACAACAACCTAGGGAATCGACCATGGAATACCTTCAGGCACTGTCTGTGCTTGGCCGGGCCTGTGGTTGTAAGGATGTAAAGGCCGCCGTGTACACAGAGGAACTTATCCGGGATGCTTTTGTAGCGGGCCACAGATCCAATTACACCCGACAGCGACTGTTGGAGCAGAGTGACCTCGACCTCAACAAGGCCTCTGAACTCGCACTATCATTGGATGCAGCCTACCGGGGCATGGATGCCTACTCCTCTGCACCGTGGACGCCGCGGGGAATGACAGCCTGGGACACGGTAGGACCGCCTCATAGCGCCGTGCCACCCCAGCCACACCCCAGCAATGGCCCAACTACCACAGCAGTGTCCCAAGGCCAGACAGCAGTGCCCCAAGGCCAGAAATGCTACTTCTGTGGCCAGGCAAAACACCCCAGAGCGCGCTGCCCGGCGAAAAACGCGATCTGCTCGGGCTGCGGGAAGAAGGGACACTACGCTAGCGTCTGCAGGGCCAAAGCCACCCCGAACCACAGCAGCGCCGCGTGTGGGCCATGCGGGCCGCCATCTTGGGCCTCCCCGGCCATGTGCGAACCACCGGTACAGCAGCCATTTTGGACGCCTCCAGCCACATGGGGATCATGGACGCCGCCATCTTGGACGACAGCCGGAACGCAGCAGGCCCCCAACACCGCCTCATCTGATACCCGCAGCGACACACCGACCCCTACGCTGGCATCCGTTACACTGGACCAAGCGAGACCGCACCAGCTGGCCAGTTCCACAATGGACATTAAGGTAAATGGTCACGATACAATCTGCCTTTTTGACTCTGGGAGCACGGAGAGCTTCATCCACCCCGACACGGTGCGGCGTTGCTCTCTCCCAGTCCTGCCTGCGCACCAGCGGATTTCTATGGCCTCCGAGTCCCAGTCGGCGGACATCGGCGGCTACTGCGTGGTGACACTCGTAGTAGACGGGACTGTGTACGATCATTTTAAACTTCTGGTCCTGCCCGACCTCTGTGCTGCTGTCCTGCTGGGGTTAGATTTTCAGTGCCACCTTAAAAGTGTTACGATGGCGTACGGTGGACCCCTACCCCCACTCACAGTCCGCAGCCAGCAGCTTCCAAATTGCCCGCCGCGCACCAGGTGCAACCTCTCCACACTCAGTCACCCACCCCCCCTCACGGTTTGCTAACCTCACCCCCGACTGTAAGCCCATCGCCACAAAGAGCAGGCGATACAGTGCCGGGGACAGGGTTTTCATTAAAACCGAAGTGGAGCGGCTCCTGAAGGAAGGGTTTATTGAGGGCAGCACCAGCCCCTGGCGAGCCCAGGTTGTGGTCGTTAAGACCGGCGAGAAGCAGCGCCTGGTCATCGACTACAGCCAGACAATAAATCGCTATACCCTGCTGGACGCCTACCCACTGCCCCGCATAGCTGATATGGTCAACCAGATCGCGCAGTACCGCGTCTTCTCAACCATTGACCTGAAATCAGCGTACCACCAGCTCCCTATCCGCCCTGAGGACCGCCAGTATACTGCCTTTGAGGCAAACGGCCGCCTCTATCACTTCCTTAGGGTTCCCTTTGGCGTCACCAACGGGGTCTCCGTCTTCCAAAGGGAGATGGACCGGATGGTAGATCAAAATGCGTTGCAGGCCACTTTCCCATATCTGGACAATGTGACCATCTGCGGCCGTGACTTGCAGGACCATGACGCAAACCTCGAAAAATTCCTCCGCACCGCCCAACTCCTGAACCTGACATATAACAAGGAGAAGTGCATATTCCGCACAAACCGCCTCGCCATCCTTGGCTGTGTTGTGGAACACGGAGTCATCGGCCCCGACCCCGACCGGATGCGTCCCCTTATGGAACTCCCACTGCCCCACTGCCTCAAGGCCCTGAAGAGGTGCCTAGGGTTTTTCTCCTATTACGCCCAGTGGGTCCCCTACTATGCGGACAAGGCCCGTCCGCTGATCAAGTCCACCTCTTTTCCCTTGACGGCAGAGGCCCGCTTAGCCTTCCACCGTATCAAGGAGGACATTGCCAAAGCCACCATGCACGCAGTGGACGAATCCATCCCCTTCCAGGTGGAAAGCGACGCGTCCGACTTTGCCCTGGCCGCTACCCTCAATCAGGCGGGGAGACCCGTGGCCTTCTTTTCACGAACCCTCCAAGGCCCGGAGACCAGACACTCCGCTGTTGAGAAGGAGGCCCAGGCGATTGTGGAGGCTGTGCGTCATTGGAGGCACTACCTGGCCGGAAAACGATTTACCCTGCTCACTGACCAGCGTTCAGTTGCTTTCATGTTTAACAACAAGCAGAGGGGCAAAATCAAAAATGACAAGATCTTGAGGTGGAGAATCGAACTTTCCACCTACAATTACGAGATCTTGTACCGGCCCGGGAAGCTCAATGAACCCCCGGATGCGCTATCGCGTGGCACCTGCGCCAGCGCGCAGATCGATAGACTGCGGGCCCTCCACAATGACCTCTGCCACCCGGGGGTCACCAGGTTCTTCCACTTCATCAAGGCCCGCAACCTGCCTTACTCTATTGAGGAGGTCAGGACCATGACCAGGAACTGTCAAGTCTGCGCTGAGTGCAAACCGCACTTTTATAGACCAGACAGGGCCCACCTGATAAAAGCCACTCGCCCCTTCGAGCGCCTGAGCGTTGATTTTAAAGGGCCTCTCCCCTCCTCCGACCGCAATGTGTACTTCCTCAATATTATTGATGAGTACTCCCGTTTCCCGTTCGCCATCCCCTGCCCGGACATGACCAGTGCCACGGTCATTAAATGTCTGAACGACCTCTTCACCCTGTTCGGTTTCCCCAGCTATATCCATAGCGACCGGGGCTCATCGTTTATGAGCGACGAACTCCGTCAGTACCTGCTAACTAGGGGTATCGCCACAAGCAGGACCACCAGTTACAACCCCCGGGGGAACGGACAGGTGGAAAGAGAAAATGCGACAGTTTGGAAGGCCGCCCTGCTAGCCTTAAAGTCTAGGGGCCTTCCAACCTCCCGCTGGCAGGATGTGCTCCCCGATGCGCTCCACTCTATTCGGTCACTGCTCTGCACTGCCACTAACGCCACCCCTCATGAGAAAATGTTTGTCTTCCCAAGGAAGTCCACATCGGGGCCATCGCTACCGCCATGGCTGACGTCCCCAGGGCCGGTCCTACTGAGAAGACACGTGAGGACCCATAAAACGGACCCCCTGGTCGAGAGGGTCGACCTCCTCCACGCCAACCCCCAGTATGCTTACATTGCATACCCGGACGGGCGGGAGGACAGAGTCTCCATAAGAGACCTTGCACCCTCGGGGGCCGCAGTAACCCACTACTCACTACCACCCCCCCCCCCCACGATCCGATATCCAGCCCCAGCAGATGGCAGGCCTGGGCCCCGCGACCCGCTCGACATCTACGAGGACGACACGCCTGTGCCACAGCCCACGCAGGACTCGACGCCGGAAGCTCCACTACCCCTGCCGTCGCCACGCCGATCACAGCGGCAGACAAGACCTCCGGAGAGACTCCAATACACTAACTTTTAATACACTTCACCCCGCCGGACTCAATTTTAAACAAGGGGTGAATGTGGTAAACCACTGTTTGTATTCCACTGTGTACATGCCTGGACATGCCTCGGCTGACTCCTCCCACAAGTCCTAGTATAAAGGTGACTGCTCCCCAGCCCTTTGTATTTCTGGACCGGTCGACCACTCGAGGCAGACCTTCATTCTTTTGTTAATAAAAGCCTTTAGTTACTCTCTCAACTCAACTCTCAGTCTTTTATGAGTAATTGATAGCGCATCAACCTTCACATAGAGCTTACCAAGGAACTCTGAAGATTGCATCTACAGTGGCCAGTGGCCTTATGGTTCCCTTAACTCCCAGGAAGGTTGTTATTGGAATAACTCATTTTTATGCACACCCTAATTTTCTATTTGATCCTGTTATGCTTGAATCCTGAAAATGTTTAATTTTCAGTCTGGTTTATGTTGACTTAGCACAGAAAAATGGTCAAGACTTTTCCAATTATTTAAAACAAACTTACTGACTGGAATCTTACCGGTACTGCAAGTGCAAGTTTGGAAGTGGGTCTGCTGTCAAAATGGCAGTGATTGACAGTGGTGCGGAAGAACGCTCTGAACCCGCCTCCTTGTTAATTTCCCAAGCGCCGGCTCTGCCTGCGGTTAGCAGACCCGGCACTAAGCGACGGGTTATGCAATTGAGATACTTAAGAAGCTGCTTAGAGGTATTTAAGTAGCATTTTACCAGGTTCTAACGATTTTTCCTTGTTTTTACAAGGTTTATGGCACTCAGGGATCACGTGAGGTAAGCGTGTTGGGTTCTCAATGACTTTCCATTGCTGTGAATAGTTGACAGCTGCAAAAGTGGTATAAAAGCTACCATTTCCCAGCTATTCAATTTCCAATCTTAGAAGCTGGAGCCTTCAGGATTTGGAATACACTTTTCAGCTTTATGGAGGTTCAACGTGTTTGGAGCAAACTCTCTATCCAGTGTCACCTCCTTGAAGCAACCTCTTTGATCACTGACAGATCGCTTCAACTTCAGCTGCCATCTATTCCATCAGTATCGGTGCCCTTGAAAAAATCTTAACTTGGTCCTCAGAATCCCACCACGATCAGCCCCAATACCAACATCACCAGGCACACCAGCATCACCAGGCACACCACAATCAATTGATGCTGCACAGGACACAGGGCATCGGCACCCGAGCACATTGCTGCCCAGGACGCCAGGGATGGCCTCACCATGGCCAGATTTACTTCACTTGACGCTGTACATCCTGGCTGCCACATGATGCGCCAGGTTGGCACCACACCAACACCATAAAGCATCCCTACAATGCCCAAGCCATTCCTTTCATACTCATCAGCATTGCGGGGGTACTGTTATGTCTCACCATTCACTGCAACTCACTAAGCCACTTCCAAAGGTGCACACAAATCTGTCCAAGAAGGGAAAGTGTTGAAAATAAAGATTTCAATGTTTGACAACACATTAACAGCGACTTTACATGAACACTGGCGATAACATCCAACTGCCTACCCTTGTGTTGTTAGTTGGTATGACTGGACAAGGATGAGGGTGAGTGCGAGGGGTGGCTAGTCAGATGGGAAAGTGATAATGTAGATAAAGAGGGATGGGTGGAGGTGCAAGGTAAGTTGGTGTGAGTAAGGATGTGCAGGGATGGGGTAGGGAAGGCAGAGTGATGGGGATGTGATGAGAGGCACAGCAGGATGAGGTTGAGTGTGGCTTTGCAGTAACATTTTGTGATCTACTGAGATCATTGAAAGGTTTGCACCACTGCAGCCTGGTCCTCCTGACGACATCCCTGCTTGTGCCCTCCTGTGCAATGTGCAACCAGGCTGCGTTGGTCTCCTGGGGAGGTCTCTTCCGCCCATTGGAAGGGAAGAGGACCTCCCTGCGTGCTGTGACTCCCTCCGTAAGCATATGGAGGGAGTTATGGGAGAGCCTGGGTGCAGCAGTGCACCTTTGTGCAGTGCTTGTCAGTGTTTGCAGCACCTCAATGCTGCAGAACACTGACAGCACAACTGTCAAAATAAATGTGGCCATGGTCCCTTTAAGGAACTGGCTGATGACATGTCATCAGATGATGTCATCAGACCCGCTTCCTTTTAATTGACCAGGAACCTCGCATGGCGGGCTTAACAAGCCCATTCATCCTAAAATCATGTCGGAGGCCAGGATCGACACAGCTGCGGGGTTGGGACTCAGCAAGGATGTCGCCCAAACTGGACCCGCCGAGGTTGGTAAAATCCAGCCCACTGAGTAAATAAATATTGTCCTCCAAAAAAGAAATTTCAGAAATATGGAGAAACTCTAAAAACACAGTACAAAAAAGATACTATAAACGTTACAACAAAAAAAATGAACTATGTTCCTCCTTAAGAATTCTATCGTACCTTGAACTTCCTTTGCATAGATTCAAACTGCATTGAAGGCAGTGGCCAGAATTTTCCGGGGTGGTAGCAGGCGGGAATAAAGACGGGTCAGGTGGGAAATTTGAAAAAATTGGGAGCGGGTCGGGAACTACCGTCCTCCCACCCCCACACGCCTTTCCCACAGGTGCATTTGCCGGGGCGGCAGTGACCCTACCGGCAGAGGCGTGTGACCTAATTGAAATCATTATCTGATAGCTTACAGGCACTTAAGAGCCTTTTCCCCCCCAACATTTTAAATTTTCCTGCATTGCCGTTGGGACTCACACAGCACAGGAACCATGCCTGTCAACCTGAGGCGGGAGTTGAGTGGCCATTGCTCCAGCTGATTAGTTAACAGCATCAAATGTAGTTTAAAAGCTCCCACGTGACAGCTGATCAATTTCCTCAGGCAGAAGCTGTTGCTGACTACATTCTCAGCACAGATTGAGCTTTCTGCAGGCTGCAAGTTTTTCCAGCAAAGTCTCCATCCAGTCTCACCTCATTGGAAGAACCTCTCTCGCAATTGACAGATAGCTTCTGTCAACTGTACTTGACCTGCCACCTCTTCCATCAGCATGGGTGCCATTTATACTGTCTTACTTTGGATCTCAGAATATGACCACGATGAGCCCCAACACCAGCAGCACCAAAACAACGCCAACAACCTTCTCCTCAATGCCCTGATGCTCCACAGGACAGAGGGCATCAGCGCAGGGCTGCACTGCGCCGGAAGTGATACCCCCAACACAGGGTATACAGCTCCCTCAACATGACTGCGAATCAGTGCCAAAGCAGGCTCAGGCTATCAGCCAGGTCATCACAGACATTTGCACATTGCTGGAGCAAGATCTGCAGCCCAGAGGAGCAGGTGGACACTCCTTACCAGTGGCTGTTAAAAGTCACCAGTGCCCTCAACTTCTTCACCTCAGGCTCCTTCCAGGGATCTACAGCAGACAATTGCGACATCTCACAGTCGGCCGCCCACAAATGCATCACACAGGTCACCAATGTACTCTTTCACAAGGCAGCCAATTATATCAACTTTGCCACTGATGAAGCCAGTGTCACTGAGTGGGTGCTCGGCTTTGCTACTCTGGCTGGCTTTCCGCGGGTGCAGGGTGTTAATTGACTGCACACATGTGGCGACACCCCATCATCACCCACTCCCTCAATGTGTAGCTCGTATGCAACCCTAGAAAGATCATCATGCATGTGTATGCCAAATTCGCTGGCAGCTGTCATGACTCTTTCGTGTTGCGCCAGTCCACCCTCCCTCAGCTCTCCGCACCTCAAAACATATCTTCCAGCTGGCTGCTTGGAGACAAGGGTTATCCACTGAAGATGTGGCTCATAACACCCTTGAGGAGGCCAAGTACTGAGGCCGAGGAGTGATATAATGAAAGCCACATCTCAACCAAATGTGTCATAGAGCAGACAATAGGCATGCTGAAAATGCGATTCAGATGCCTTGACAGATCTGGAGGAACCCTTCAGTATGCACCAGCCAGGGTCTCCAGAATCGTCGTGGTCTGCTGCGGCCTGCACAACATAGCACAGCAGCGAGGATTAGCGCTGCATGAGGAGCAATGCACTGAGCGCACAGCCTCTTCAGAGGAAGAGAAGGAGGGGGAACATCAGCTGGAAGACGAGGAGGAGCAGGAGCTAGAGGAACCTGCAGTGCAGATTGCACCAGCACTCGAGCACATTGCTGCCCAGAGGCCAGGGATGGCCTCATCATGGTCAGATTTACTTAACTTTACGTAGTCTACTCATATGGCTGCCACATGCTTCACCAGGTTGGCAACACCCCACAGCCACACCATTAAGCATCCCTACAATGACCAATCCATTCCTTTTAGTCACCACCATTGGTGGAGGTAAAGTTATGTCTGACCCTTCACTCCAACTAACTAAGCCACTTCCAATGGTGCACACAAATTTGTCCGAGGCCGGAAAGTTTTGAAAAGAAAGAAATTCATGGCTAAATTACATTAAATAAATTGAAACATCACATCCGCATTGAATAAAACACCCAAGTGGCTACCCTTGTGAATCTACGTGTGTGTCATCTTTCTCTTACACGTTCTTCTACTTGGTGCTACCCCTGTGGCTTCAGCAGAGGTCGAGGCAGCCTCCTCACTTCCCTGCTGCAACTGCTTAGACACTTTTGGCGGTTGTCCTCTGTGATTTGGAGCCTGTGATGGCTCCACCAAAGTCTGCTCCTCCTGCAAATGTGCAGGGGCAGACTCGGCCATCGCTGTCTGGGGAAGCATCTGGGGCTCTGAGAGGACGTCTATGAGCCTTTGCCATCTATTCTCCATAGATAGCCATCTGTCCTCCATAGATAGCTATCTATTCTCCATAGAAACCATGTGCTCCTCTGAGTGGCGCACTAGCTGCTCCATGTAGGTGGCCATCCTATCCATGGAGGAGCTGACAATCGCCATCATCTGCGACATGGTGGTGCTCATGTTGGAGATGGACTCCTCCATTCTCTGAACACTGGCCGTCATCACGCTCGCAAAAAACTGTCAGAGCCTCCTACACTTGTTCCTGCAGCTCCAGGATCGTCCTCTTTCTGGATGGCCCCCAAGGCTCAGCGTCTGCATGCAGCTGAGTTGAGCTGGGAGAGTCCTGCACCCTCCGGCGAGGCGTCTCCACTGCAGTCCCTGTCTCCACCATCTGCTGCTGCTCGGTTGTCATTTGTGACACACCCGGTGACAACACTACTCTATCTCGTGAAGGACTCACCGAGGTGTGAATATCTGCTCTGGTGCTGGGTGCGCTTCTGTCCGGTGACGGTGCGCCCTCAGAGGCTGGAGGCTCCTGAGGAGTCGTCTTCCTCTTGCACCTGGACAGTAGTGTGGGCTCTTGATGGACCTGTGGGAGAGTAAAGAGATGAGTTAGATATGGTCTATGTAGATTGTGTACAGAAACTATTATGCACATAATGACCTCTATGAGTGACTGATGTATGTCATGTAGCTGTATGATATGTAATTCTGTCACCAGGTTGCTGAGATATCCTGTCTCCCACCTCCAGGTGCTCGACGACTCCTGCCAGCTGTAACGTAGCCTCCTCTGCTGTGGTCAGGGTGGCCATTGATGGGGGTCCACCGTCAGTTCTCTCCCTCTCCCTCTTATTGTGGGCTCTCTTTTCCTGCAAGGAGGGAAAGAAGAGAAGCTTGAGTGAGAGTGATGGAATGAGTGCAAGGAATGGATGGGATACATCTGTAGAGGATGACGATGATGGAGTGGGATGGCAATTGCAAATGGCCTCTTTGTGTCGTTTGTTGGCATGATAGCATTAGGATGAGGGTGAGTGTGAGGAGTGGCTAGTAAGATGGGGATGTGATAATGTAGACAGAGAGGGATGGGTGGACGTGCAAGGTATGTTGGTGCGAGCAAGGATGTGCAGGAGTAGGGTTGGGATGGCAGAGTGATTGGGATGTGATGAGAGGCACAGCAGGATGAAGGTGAATGTGGCTTTGTACTCATCTTTCCTGATCTAACAAGATTGTTGAAGCATTTGCAGCACTGCACCCAGGTCCTCCTGATGACATCCCTGCTATTCACCTCCTCTGCTATTTGGAGTCAGGCTGTTTCTGTCTGCTGGGGAGGTCTCTTCCTCCCATCAGCAGGGAAGAGGATCTCCATGTGTCCTCTGACTCACTCCACAAGCATATGGAGGGAGTCATCGGAGGACCTGGGTGCAGCCCTCTGTCTCCGTGCAGCCATCTCTCCAACTGTTTGGAGCAATGAAATCCTTCAGTGTGCTGCCTGCACACTCGTAGCTGAACCTTCAAGTGTAATGTGGCCATGGCTCCTTTAAATATACCGGCTGAAACCAGGTCATCGATGATGTCACCAGACCTGCACCATTTAATTTGACCGGGTAATGCGCAGGGCGGGCTTAATAGGCCCCCATTATTGGAAAGTCATTTTGTGGAGCGGGATGGAGACAATAACGGGGTCGCGACCCGCCATGGTGGCCACCCGCACCTGACCTGCCCAGGTAGGGAAAATTCCGGCCAACGAGTGCAATCTCTGTGCAAAAACTGGGAAGATGCACCAGATATTCATGTAAATATTTTTGCATTCATTCTGGAGCCCTAATGAGGCTATGGACCGAAAGGGTAAATTTTTGTCTTCATATCATGTGATGCACATCAGAAAATCAGCTGTATGCTCCCTATGATTTTCAGCTAAAGCTGATAATTTACCCCAAAACGTGCACCAGCGCTCCAGCAGACAAACTGCAGACAAACTGCAGTATGCTGGAAACAGGGGCTGGAATTTTAACTTTGAGACGGGCATGGAGCAGGGGGACTGGAATGCGGTCAGAAAACCTGGGAGAATGGGTTTCCCTCAGGCCATGCCGAATTTAAAGTCAGAGCCTGAATAACATTTTGATTCCGTGTTTCCCACCCATAGCCAACTAGATGGAGAGGCTGGCTGGCTGGCTGTCAGGCGGGTAAGCCTGCGGCACCAGGCCGCAGAGGGAAAGAGGGATCGAGGGAGGCTGGGGGTGAGGCAGGGTGGGGATCAGGGACTGCAGATCTTTGATGGGGTCGGCGGTTGCAGATACTCGGTGGGGTCAGGGGCTAGAGATTGGGGGTGGGGCTCGGGGACTGCAGATCACCGGCCGGGTTGGCGGTTGAAGGTTGGCGGGCGGTCGGAGGCTGCAGATCATCGGCGGGGTCGGGGGCTGCAGGTCGTAGGCAGGGTTGGGGGCTGTAGATCATCGGTGGGGTCGGGGACTGGAGGGGGTTCGGCAGCTGGGGATCAGATGCCAGAGGCCATAGGGGCTATCGGAGGCCTCGGAGGGAGGGAGGTCAGAGGGAGATCGGAAGCATCGGTGGGGTGTCCGATCACGGGGGGTTGGTGAGGCAGGGAATCTGGATCCAGCAGGTAAAGTGGAAAGGCATTTACCTCCTGGATCCAGCAGTCCTCGCCTTCCTTTGGTTGGCAGGTTCCCCGAGGCCTGGGAAACCTGACCAGTCAGAGTTAAATTTAAAATGGAGCTGCAAAATGAGGCACGCAGCCTCATTATAATATTTAAAGTGTCCCCTGGGAGTGGGTTGGCCACCCACCACCCCCCCTACCACCCCCTCCCCCCCCCCACCCCACCCCGCCTCCGGTAAAACCGGAAGTGGGTGGGTTGGAGTCAGATTCAGATTTTTAACACTTTAACCTCCCACCCATTTTTTGGTGTTAAAATTCACCCCTATGCAGTCAGAAGGAATTGGGCGCAAAGATGCCCAAGGCATATTTGAGCAATGTTCTGACCTGTCCCCATTTCTCTGCAGCCACTCAGAAAACAACTTACATGAGTCTGTGTACATAGCATATAGGAACACAGGAATTAGAGCAGACCATTCAGCCCCTCAAGCCTGTTCTGCCATTCGGTTAGGTCATGGCTATTCTGAACATGAACTCCATTTACCCACCTTTGCTTCATATCCCTCGATACCCTTGTCCAACAAAAATCTGTTGAATCAGTCTCAAAAATTTCAATTGACTTCACATCCACAGCTTTTTTGGGGAAAGGGAGTTCTAGATTTCCACTACCCTTTGTATGAAAAATGCTTCCTGATTTCACTCCGAAATGGCCTAGCTCTAATTTGAAGATTATGCCCTCTTGTTCTGGATTGCCCCACCAGAGGAAGTAGATTCTTTGTATCTACCCTATCGAATAAGTGTGCCACAGTTTAAGGATTAAGTTTCACCTTAAATCTGCGAGATGATACAGAACATTAGAAAAGCATGCTCAGAAACACATCCCACTTAGATTTCTCATGCAGCTTCAGTTGTAGACAATTAATTTTCAATGAGATTTAGTGACTGTTGTAAATAAGTATCATCTATTTCTATATATGTCTCGAGAGAAAAAAAAATCAAGTTTTGATATGTCAAATATTCCTTATTAGGCATATATACTTGCTGACCAGTTTCACATGCAGGGAAACAAAATAAGGAGTATGTGTTGAATGAAACATTCATACAAGCTGGTGATAAGAGGGAAGAATCTTGTCTATTTATGACGTATTATAAATGTAGCAGGAAGATTTCCTATATTCACTATTTTGTCCAATTGCAAGATCCAAAACTAACGGCAAGTAGGGTTTGCACTGTCAAATGCCTATTTTGATCCCAGGATTTTGGAACTCAATCTTGCAAATCCTAGGATTGTTTAGGATATCCATTTGCCATTGTTTTCATATTGCATGCAGGATCTGTCTCTCAGTCTCCTTTAACATTTACAAGCTTCTTCTTTCGCTACCAGACAAAATGCCGCAGTTCCCTACAAGATTGAGCCAGAACAATCCTACAAAAAACACTAGTAATCTCGCCCTGAAGGTCCACAAGGGGGGCATCCTGGCCTAAAAACTGAGATGCACCTCCACCGCTGACCCTGTCAACCTTTGTGAGGTTATTTTATTTAAACTGGCATGTGCTCACACCATTAGGGGTGCGTCTAAGGCGCTTGTCCACAGTAAAGGCTAGGAAATCTGTTGGAAGATGAGCCAACGAGGGGAGGCGAGGTGCCAGGTGCCTCCAGAAAACAACTTTCAGGAGCCCTCAGCCACCCACTTTATAAGGGGTGACTTTTAAACTTTTTTTTTCCCTCTTCAGGGGTCTAGGCCTCAATCTCTTGAGCCTCACTTACACTATTTGGTGGTTGGATACTCCTAGTCGCACCAGGCATACCTCCACTGACCTGCCACTGGATTCCTCTGAGATCCAGAAAAGTGGAACCCACATACCACTTGTAAGGATTATCTGATGGGTTCCCATGTGACCATTTTTTTTTACCATTTTGCTAAACATAGTGACCAGAGAAAATCTCCTCAGAACAGGTACAGTATTTGGGAATTATTGTATAAAAACCATTCAAACTATCAGTCTCATTATGGCTGCAGTGAAGAGAGCTGAAAAGATATTAGGTTAAACGTTATAAATTCATTACACGTCAGTGATGTAGATGGAAGGAGTATAGCTTTATCATAACAAGGGTATGCATCTACTCACTGATAGCAATGAGAGTTGTGCTAGTCCATGCATCTCAGTTGGCCTTTGCACACCTGGGATCAGGCCCAGAAGGCAGGGTTTAAACTCACTCCCCTGTCATATCGGCCCAATATACACACCAGCAAAAGGTAGGAGCACACCAGTCATTCGACTATTACATAGGGCAGGATTTTCATTGGGCCGTGGAGTCGGGATTGGAGGCGTGGGGGGGGGGGGGGTTAAAATCCCAAAATCAGGGGTCCCAACCCCCATCCCGCACCCAAACCCGCCTCCATGCCAGTTTCAAAGGAGGCGGGTACCCGCCCCGCACTGGGACCCACCTACCCGAGGCAGGAAGGGATTAGTGCCAATTAACTGCCTGTTAACAGGTAGTTAACAAGCAGTTTTTAGCTTAATCCCTATTTTTAAGGCTGAAGTGTGGGATTCCCGACGGCTCCAAACCACGCCAAGTTAGAGGAGGCGGGCCGTCGGGTTGAAGGACTTGGAGGGGTCGAGATGTCGGTGTTCAGGTGAGTGATGTGTGCATGAGTGCAAAGGTAAGTGTGTTTGGTGTGTCTAAAGTGTGTAAATAAGTTTTACATACATTTTCTTACCTTTTCAGCCTTCCTTCCTTTAGGTCCCGGGAGTCCCTCATCTCACCGGCACAGAAAGCAGAATGGCTGCGAACTGTCAAAAGTGACAGCCTTCAGCTTTCTGTGCAGGAGAGATTTCTAACCGAGTCTGTGGAGAAGGAATCAGGTTAGAAGACTGGTCAGTGTTTGACAGCTTCAAACAGCTGTGAAACGCGGATATTTCATCTGTCAAAAGCTCTTGACAGATGAAATTTCAGTCTGTGACGTCACCTGTTGCCCAGTGGCCACTGAGCGGGCTCAACAAGATCAATCAAGTTAAAATCGCGTGGATTGGCCGCATCTTGATGGAGGCGGGACTACAACCCCGAAAATTGTAGTCCCGCCTCCAACCCGACTCCAGAATTAAAATCCTGCCCTATGAATCTGGAAAGACACCTGTGCTCTGTCGACTTGTTCTACAAATTGGTCAGCCCTCCCTTCTCTCCATCACATCCAATCATTCCAAGCAGCAATTCAAGAACCATAACTAGCCTCACTACTGTCTACATGCTTGCTGGGTCAACTTGTAGAAACCAAGCATCCCTTGTGGCATACAGATTTGGTTAACTCTCACTGCTGCCAGCAAGGTGGCAAACCCTTCTCATATGGTGAAGCACAACTTCCAAAACAAAACAGGATAAATCATCCATTGGATATGTGCCAATCCAAGCAGATGATATATTGCCTCTGCTTGGAACTGGGGAAATATCAAACAATCTGAGCTTTGATCCTGCAGACCTATATGGTATAATCACTCCCTGATGGAGTCTGTACATCAATAAATAAAAAAATGCATCACTTATGCTACACCTCAAAAGAAAGTGAAAATACAGCTCAGTGTGGAGCAATTCACAGCCTGTCATTCTTCAACAGAATTTTGTAAAATAGAAACAAAAAGGTGCGTTGACAGCTTCATCAAGCACATGCAACTGAAGACTGCAGTTCTGGAAAAAAAAATTGCCAAAAATCAAGACAAAATGTCATTATAAAAATATAAAAGAAAAGAAAGTCAAGTAGTTGGTTTTGCCTGTTGCCTCAATGTCAATGAAACCTCAGGGTTGTTTACAACTCAGCTTCAGAAGATAGTACTGGTGCTTAGCATAGTCAGTGTCATCCTCAGAGTCAAGTGAACTTTGAGGTTTCCCCAAGAAGCCTAGCTAAAGGCCATTTTTTTGCATGACCAGCCCACCAACAGAGCATATCTGGAAGCCAAAGTGTTGTGTCAGTAAACTGGCCAGCCGGCAAACCTAATTTACAAAACTACTCCAGCCATCTTGAATAATTTTGCGTGTATAGATTGAGGGTTATCCAGCTGGGTGAAGCCCATCTTTCCTAACAAATACATGGAGTAATCTAGATACCACCCTCTGTGTAAAGTCGTTACATCTAAACTGCCAATACAGACTTCCCCCTGCTTCTAAAGTTCTCAAACATATTATTGGGATTCAATTTATCTATCCCCCCTAAGGATAGTAAATACTTGAATTGATTAAATAATTTAGCTTATCAATAGCAGTGTCAGTGCTACAGTGAAACTGAGGTATTATTTTGGTAGTAACTTAATGGTAACTCCATTAAATTAGCACCAAAATGCCTTCCATGCCCATTACATTCAAAATCTAGGTGCTGCTTATTAACATTCAGAGCAATTGTTATAGAGCTTGTTGTGACAATTCCATATACATTTTGATCATTTAGCAGGGTAGAGGTCAGTTTCATACACCTCAGAGTAAATACTAATACTTCAGCTGTAATGGAAGAGCAACACAACCCGGGACCAGGTAAATGCTGCACATTGCAGTAATTCTCTAAGCTTAATAAGTATTTTGATAACACCATAGATTTCAAAAGGAAAAGGCAATCTGTCACATTCCATTAGTATTTAAAATGATTGCCGTCAGAATGCAGACGCTCACAAACTGAAACAGGCTTTCCACTGCAAATCTGATATTTGGAATCAAGGGAGTTCAATCATCAAACTGGAGAAAAATATTAAAGTGTGAATCATTGAACTATTACCACGGTATTTTGGAGAGGAATGAAGATGTGATCTAAAACATGAAGGTGCATTTTGAAGTGCAACTCAATAAAATCTCAGTAAAACCACTGGCATTGCATTTTGACATCACAACACGTTATGGCTAATTGAAAAACATTTCAAGAAAAATTTCCAGCACTTCTGAAAGGAAATAACTCTCCTAACATTCTTTTCAACGGCAAAAAACTAGCTGTAGGGTGTTAAGGTATCCAACCATATAATTTCTCCATAGGGCTTATTCCATGATCCTGGGAAAAATGGCTCTAGGGTTGCTGCATGTGTAGAAGGAATCGTGCAAGCAGTGTATGGAGCTGACCCTCCCAGATTCAGCGAGGTCAACTCATTGAAATAATTATGTCCTCCATGTGCATTTTCCATGACATAGCTGAGCGATTCAATGCTTTCTCTCATGTCCATGAGTTCTGAGAACAGATGAGGAAGAAATTCTTTGGTATGTGATAGAGTGCCAAGTTACCAGGCTGCCTATAGGTTAATAACTCAAATTAAATCTATACCGATATTATGCATGGTACAAGCATCAAGTCTCCAACATGGTGCATGGAAAGCACCGACATAACTGTTCACATCTCCCACATCCAAATTGTAACAGTTTTACTTGAACTTTGTAGCTGGCACAAAGACAGGCCGCAGAGTTCTCGGGCCCCTGCTCCACCACCTTAAGTGCAGTAGAGTGGGACTCCCCACCACAAATCTGGGAGACAAGTGTAATTTAAATAGTTAGCTTAGGCCTGTAGAGGTGCAAGAAAACCGCCCACTCCATTGTGCCGGCAGCAGGGACAAATACAGGCCCGATATTAACCCGGTGTGGGAATCGTGAGGCGGATGAAGGGGGAAGCAAATGTCAAACCCTCTGACCCCAGCAGCGCGATGTCTGGGTGATTAACTCCTGGGCCTCATCTGTATGCCCAGACAGTTCCCCTTTTGGGCCATCAGGCACTTCACCATCACTTTCCCCCTTATCACCTTGAAGTATTTAGCATGTATACTGCCTTAAACGGTCTTAAATAAACACTTTTCCTTTTACAACAATTAGCTCACAAAATGCTCAAAATTCATCTTTATAATGATTACAAATTTTAAATACAAAAATAATCTCACTATCTTTCTCAGAAGAAGGTAACTTTTTAACTGAATTTGAAAGCCAACTGAAGGCAGGAGTGACTTGTTGGTATTGATATGGTTAATCAGGAGTGACCCAATAATTCAAATTCATCTTAGATTTGGCATAAATCACTTGTAAAAACAAACAGGAACATTTTGGGTGCGAAATTGGGGGCGGTAACCGAGTTAAGGCCAGACATTTAGCGGCCAGCGCATAAGTACCAACCCAGCCGCTAAATTTTGCTTACCGCCCCATACAGGAAGTGGATCGCAATCTCAGGCGCTCCACTTCCTGGTGGGGCGGTAACCGGGCGATGTCGGGGCGCAATCGGCAGCGCTTCGGAGAGGCTACGTGGAGTGCTGCCGCGTTTCAACGTCCCTCCCTTTCAGTTAAAGGGGAGGGCCGCTGTGCACTCTGCAGGGCCTCCGATGGCCCCAACTAGGCCACCAAGGTGACGTGGTGCTGCGGCCGCAGCCTGGTGCCAAAACACAGTGCTGGGCTGCGCAATGACAGCCAGGGCCACGCCACAGCCCACCACAGAGCGCCGATCTGCAGGTCGGCCAAAAAAAGATGGCAGCGCAGGTTGTGGCCATATCTCTCCTTGAACTACTGCCCCGTGAGCAGAGGTCGGCCTGGTTCCCGACCCATGAGGCTGGCGCTGACTCCGCCTGCGGCAGCCTCGCTGGACACGGGCGAATTTCTGCCGCGGGGCACTAAGGGGTCACAGCGCATGCCGATGATGTCATCACAGGCTGCGCAGTGGCCCGGGGCGCTACCAGTGGGGGCGCACCGCTATCGGGTAGCGCCTCAGTAATACTCTACCGAATTTCTCGGGAGGCGCTTTTTTCACCCCCGGGCGATAAGCCCTTTGTGCCCCGTTAGCACACTCTGGAGGCGCTAACGGCAGGCGCAAAGGAGCCGAATTTCTAGCCCTTTGATTTTTTCCACAAACTATCTTTGTTTTACTTTCTAACTATCAACAACAATTAAATACTGATCTGTTAATCAAAGTGCTGTTTAATTGTCTACGAAGCAAAAACTGAGCAGTTCATATTTAAAAAAACAGTTGCTAAAAGTTTAAATGTGAAGCTTGCCTGAAATGAGGCTTTAAGATTTAATTTAAGAATTCAGTCTCCGCTTTGGTTTTTGAGAAAAGCAAAGTAACTCACAGATCCTCACAAGATCTCAAGATGAGGAAGGCTATTTGGCCCATCCTAGTTCAGCAACCTCAAATGGAATAAATTCTGGATTATTACCAGAGCCACGCACCAATTGGCAAAGGGATAAGCAGATTAGAAGGTTAAATGCGTGGCTGAAAGAGTGGTGTGGGATGCAGGGGTTTCGCTTCATGAGGCACTTGCACCAGTACTAGGGAAAGAGGGAGCTGTTCCGTTGGGACGGGCTCCACTTAAACCGGGCTGGAACCAGTGTCCTGGCGAATCGAATAACTAGGACACCAGACAGAGCTTTAAATTAATGAAGGGAGGTGGGGGGGGGGGGGGGCTGTCGGGGGAGGGAATGGGAGTATTCAAGAAAGAGTAAATTTAAAAGCAGCAAGAGAAATGTCAAGGCTCTAGAGCAGAACAGAGCTTTGGGTAAAAATAAGCAGCGTGGGTCAGGAAGGGACAGAGTGAGTAACAAAGGTTATTAATTAACCCTTTTTCAAAGGGCATTAGAGACGAAGGTGACAGCAGGGAAAAATAGAAAAAAGTCAAAGCTACAGGCACTATACCTGAATGCGCAAAGCAATCACAACAAAATATAGGAAACTTTGTTATATCCGGCACCGACGGGACCGAGCTGTTGCCGATCTATCAAAACTGCCAGACATACAAAGTTAATGTTGAAGCATACAGAGGTTTTCATCTCCGTATCTGACAACAAACACTGTTGCTTAGCAACAGCTTGTAAACAGTCGGCCCGTACCTTGGAAGCGTCTCTGTAACTTCGCAACAGCTTCAGAGAGACTTTCCAGAGCCCGACTGTTGAAAACAAAGCCACGAGAAGAAAAAAAACCTAACAAAACGGCTCCTGATTTCTGCCGGTAGATCGAGGTTTCCGGACATACAACCTCCGGATAAACCAAAGTTTCCTGTAGATGAATTAATAGCGCAGATAAAAATTAATAGCCATTACGAAGACGTGGTTGCTAAGTGACCAAAGTTGGGAACTAAATATTCTAGGATACCTAAATTTTAGAAGAGATAGGCAAAATGGAAAATGAGGAGGGATAGCCCTGATAATTAAGGATGGGATAAAGACAGTAGAGAGAAAGGATCTTAGCTCAGAAAATCAAGAAGTAGAATCAGTTTGGGTGGAGCGAAGAAACAGCAAGGGGCAGAAAACATTGGTGGGAGTTGTTTATAGGCCGCCAAACAGTAGTTATAATGTAGGGCATAGCATAAATCTGGAAATTGGAGGCACATGTAACAAGGGTAATCATGGGGGACTTTAATCTACATATAGACTGGGCAAACCAAATTTGCAGTAATAGTGTAGGGGACGAGTTCATGGAATGTATACAAGGTAGTTTTCTAAATCAGTATGTTGAGGAACCAATTGGGGAACAGGCTATTTTAGATCTAGTATTGTGCAATGAAAAAGGGTTAATTAATAATCTTGTAGTAAAGGGACCTTTAGGGAAGAGTGACCATAATATGATAGAATTTTATATGGAGTTTGAAAGTGTTTTAGTTAAGTCTGAAACTATGATCTTAAATCTAAACAAAGCAAACTACGCAGGTATGAGGGTCGAGTTGGCTAAAATAGATTGGGAAACTACATTATAAGATAGGACGGCAGACAAGCAATGGCTAGCATTTAAAGAATTAATACATAATTTACACCAAATATACATTCCTTTAAGGCACAAAAGCCCCACAGGAAAAGCGGTCCAACTGTGGCTAACAAGAGAAGTTAAAGATAGTACTAAATAAAAGGAAGAGTCTTATAATGTTGCCACAAAGAGTAGTAAGCCTGAGGATTAGGAGGATTTTAGAATTCAGCAAAGGAGGACCAAGAAATTGATATGGAAAGAGAAAAAAGAATGAGATTAAATTAGCAAGAGACATTTAAAAAATTGTAAATGTTTCTATAGGTATGTAAATAGGAAGAGATTAGTAAAGTAAACGTGGGCCCACTAGAGGCAGAGACAGCACAAATTATAATGGGCAATAAGGAAATGGCAGAGACATTAAACAAATACTTTGTGTTATGTATCGTGTGTTCTCCTCCCACCTGTGGTGGCGCTGTCACAGCAGATAAATGGTTGGGTGTTCTCTTGGTTAAGTTTAGCTCTCTTTGTTCGGAACTCGCCAGAACTTCCCTTTCCCTTCGAATAAAGCACTTCATGTTTGAATCTCTGAGTTGAGTTCTAATTGTGTCTAGGTAAAAAGGTACCGACCCAATAAAGTGGCGACGAGGAGCGGATGAATCTGCGTACGTTACGGGTGCAGTGAGTAAACAGAAATTTAAATTTGAAACGTGAGATGGCTACCATATTAGGAAACATCGGTGATTTTGATGAAAATGTGGAGCAATGGAGCGCTTATATGGAACGTTTTGACTATTTTGTCTTGGCGAATGCGGTGGCAAACGAAAAGGTCGTGCCTACCTTTTTGAGTGTACTGGGGCCGAAGACATTCAATTTACTTCGCAGCCTTGTGCAGCCAGATAAGCCAGGAACTAAAACATATAAGCAACTAGTGGAAATTCTTGGAGCACATTTTTCACCAAAACCTCTGGTTATTGCTGAGAGATATAGATTTCACAAACGGAATCAAGAGGGGGAAATCAGTGACGATGTTTATTGCTGCTTTAAAAAGGTTGTCGAATACTGCCAGTTCAAGGAGGTGCTGAATGACACCATTAGAGACAGACTTGTGTGTGGTCTGCAAAGTGCAGCCACACAGAAGCGCCTTCTTACCGAGGACAACCTTACTCTTGAAAAGGCCATTGAAGTTAGTGTCTCCATGAAGATGGCGGAAAAGGAGGCTCACCAGTTGAGTTCAACATGGAGAGTTCACAAGGTGTCGTCTGAGCCTAAAGGTGCGCGGAACGGCACGTTACCGTTGTGGGAAAACGGGCCATCACACTAATGACTGCTGGTGTACGGAGCTGGAATGCCGAAATTGTGGCAAAAAGGGTCACATTGAACGCGCCTGTAGAGGTAAAAAAAGAACAGAGAGCTGGGAAGCATGAAAGCAAAATGTCTGTATTTGGACAAGAGAGGAAAAAGAGTGTTCATTCAGTGCAGTATGATGGAACAAGCAAACCAGAGGGGAGCGACACCTCTGAGGAGGAAGAGGTGCACATACTGACGGTTGCAGGCGGTTCAAATGGCTACTGGGTGTCACCACTGGTGGAGGGATAATCAGTGCGGATGGAGGTGGACACAGGCGCGGCTGTGTCCCTTGTTTCAGACACTGTCTACAACAAAATGCTAAAGCATCTTACCCTTCAGCCAACAATCATTGTGCTAAAGACGTATACCAGCGAACCTGTGGCCATGAGAGGCGCCATTGAGGTGACAGTTAAATTGAACGGACAGACTGCAAAACTGCCACTATATGTGGTAAAGGGAAATTACCCATCGCTACTGGGACGTGCGTGGCTAGAGAAAATCACACTGGACTGGCCTGCAGTCCGCATGATGTCAAAAGAGGAGTCAGGTCTGACTGCAGTGTTAAACAAACATGCAGAACTCTTCCATGGGGAACTTGGGAGCATGAAAAAGATCACCATGAGACTGGACATTAAACCTGACAGCAAGCCAAAGTTTCACAAAGCCCGACCTGTACCCTATGCAATTAGGCCAAAAGTTGAGGCCAACTTGGAGGCCTTAGTCGAGAATGGAGTCCTGGAGCTTGTGAGTGTGAGCAAATGGGCCACACCCATTGTTCCTGTCCTGAAAAAGGATGGATCTGTTCGAATCTGCGGGGACTTTAAAGTGACTATTAACCCGGTGCTGTCTACGGAACAGTACCCTCTTCCCCTCATTGATGATCGTTTTACGGGCCTGGCCGGAGGGCAAAAGTTCAGCAAAATAGACTTAGATACATAGATACATAGAAGATAGGAGCAGGAGTAGGCCATTCAGCCCTTCGTGCCTGCTCCGCCATTCAATGAGATCATGGCTGATCCTTTAATTCAGTATCCCGTCCCCGCCTTCTCTCCGTAACCCTTAACCCCTTTTGCCCGTAGAAATATATCTAATTCCCTCTTAAATATATTTAATGAGCTGGCGTACACTGCCCTCTGTGGCAATGAGTTCCACAGGTTCACCACTCTCTGAGTGAAGAAATTCCCCCTCATCTCTGTCCTAAATGGTTTAGCCCTTATCCTTAAATTATGTCCTCTAGTTCTGTTCTCACCCGCCAAGGGAAACATTCCTTCTGCATCCAGTCTGTCTAGACCTGTCAGAATTTTATACACTTCTATGAGGTCCCCTCTCAATCTTCTAAACTCCAGTGTGTACATCCCTAAACTACATAGTCTCTCCTCATAGGTCATTCCCGCCATTCCTGGTATCAGCCTGGTGAATCGCCGCTGCACCCCCTCCATGGCAAGAACATCCTTCCTCAGATGAGGCGACCAAAACTGTACACAGTACTCGAGGTGTGGTCTCACCAGTGCCCTGTACAGCTGCAGCAAGGTATCCCTGTTCCTGTATTCTAACCCTTTTGCTATGAAGGCCAGCATACCGTTTGCCTTCTTGACCGCCTGTTGCACCTGCATGCTCGCCTTCAGTGACTGGTGTACAAGAACACCCAGGTCTCTCTGTACTTCCCCCTCTCCCAATCTATTGCCATTTAAATAATAATTTGCCCTCCCGTTCCTGCACCCAAGGTGGATAACTTCGCACTTGTCCACATTATAGTGCATCTGCCATTTATCCGCCCAATCGCCCAGTCTGTCCAAATCGCTCTGGAGCTTCCTGGTCTCTTCCTCTGAGCCCACCCCCCCTCCTAGTTTAGTGTCGTCTGCAAATTTGGAAATGCTGCATCCGACTCCCTGATCCAGGTCATTAATGTAAATTGTGAACAGCTGGGGGCCCAGGACAGATCCCTGTGGTACCCCACTTGTTACTGCCTGCCATTCAGAAAATGAGCCGTTTATTCCAACTCTCTGTTTTCTATCTGACAGCCAGTTCCCTATCCATGCCAAAACTTTCCCCTTTATCCCATGAGCCTCAATTTTCCATGCTAATCTTTTATGTGGGACCTTATCGAAGGCCTTTTGGAAGTCCAGGTACACCACATCTACTGGCTCTCCCCCATCTATTCTACCAGTTACTCCCTCAAAAAATTCCAATAGATTAGTCAAGCACGATTTACCCTTTGTAAATCCATGTTGACTCTGTCCTATCCTGTCCCCATTTGCTAAGTGCTCCGCTATTTCATCCTTAATGATGGACTCCAGCATTTTGCCCACAACTGATGTAAGGCTTACAGGTCTGTAATTACCTGCTTTTTCCCTACCCCCCTTTTTGAATAGTGGGGTAACGTTAGCTACCCTCCAATCCATGGGCACTGTTCCCGAGTCTAATGAATTCTGAAAAATCATCCTTAGTGCATCCGCTATCTCTAGGGCCACCTCCTTCAGTACCCTAGGATGCATGTTATCAGGCCCTGGGGATTTGTCCACCTTCAATCCCTTTAGCTTCCTTAACACCATATCCTTAGAGATATTGATTTGCGTCAGTTCCTCCTTTGCCAATGTCCCTATTTTTCCCGATATCCCAGGGAGGTTTTTTGTGTCTTCCTTCGTAAAGACTGACCCAAAGTATGCATTTAGTTGATCTGCCATTTCCTTATTTCCCATTATATATTCCCCCGTATCTGACTGCAATGGACCAACTTTGGTTTTCACCAGTCTTTTCCTTTTGATATACTTATAAAAGCTTTTGGAGTTAGTTTTTATATTTTCCGCCAGCTTGTTTTCGTAAGCTATTTTGCCCCTCTTGATTATGCCCTTTGCCCTCCTTTGCTCTATCTTAAACTGTTCCCAATCTTCCGCTCTGGCGCTTTTTTTGGCTATTTTATACGCCCTATCTTTGGATTTTATGCTGTCTCTAATTTCCCCTGTTATCCACGGTTGAGTCACCTTTTTAGATTTCCTTTTATGCCAGATTGGTATAAACAATTTTTGCAATTTTGTCATTCTATCTTTAAATGTTTGCCATTGTTTATCTACCTCCAGTCCTCCCAGGAACGTTGTCCAATCAGACCTACTCAGTTCCCGTCTCATGGCATCATAATTCCCCTTGTTTAAATTCAGGACCTTAGTCTCTGAGTCAATTTCTTCGCTCTCCATTTCGAGTGAGAAATCGATCATGTTATGATCGCTCTGACCCAAGGGTCCCCGTACAACAAGATTACTGATTAGTCCCTTCTCATTGCACAGTACCCAGTCCAATATAGCCTGTTCCCGAGTTGGTTCCTCGACATATTGATCCAGATAACCATCCCTTAAACACTCAAGGAATTCCTCCTCCTCATTATTTTTACTGATTAGGCTAGTCCAATCTATATGTAAGTTAAAGTCACCTATGATGACAGCTGTGCTCTTATTGCACGCTTCTCTAATTTCCCTCGTGATGCCCTCCCTAACCTCTATTTTACTATTTGGAGGCCTATATACCACTCCTATTAATGTTTTTCGCCCCTCGCTATTTCTTAGCTCCACCCATATAGATTCTGTATTAACTGAGTTAATATCCTTCCTTTCAATTGCATTTATCCCCTTTTTTACTAGCAATGCTACCCCTCCTCCCTTTCTTTTTTGTCGATCCTTCCTAAATACTGAATACCCCTGTATGTTAAGCTCCCAGCCCTGCTCACCCTGCAACCATGTTTCCGTAATCCCAATTAGATCATAATTATTAACCTCTATTTCCACAGCTAATTCATCTATGCCAGGCTTATCTACAAATGCATGTCGATGACAAATCAAAGGAGCTGCTGACAAATGTGACACACAAGGGGCTATACAGGTACTGCCGCCTTCCGTTTGGAATTACGTCGGCCCCTGCTCTATTCCAAAGGGCAATGGATCAGATTTTGAGTGGACTGCCAGGAGTCCAGTGCTACCTGGACGACATCCTTGTCACTGGGACAAATGAGGAGGATCATCTTCTGAACTTGGATGCGACACTACAACGACTGAAAGAGTACGGGCTCAGAGTTCGTAAAGACAAATGTGAATTCTTTCAGTCTTCAGTTGAGTAACTGGGGCATGTGATTGATGCTACTGGCCTGCATAAGGCGCCGTCAAAGGTCAAGGCGATCGTGGAGGCCCCAGCACCCCAGAATGTGAGCCACTTACGTTGATTTCTGGGGCTACGTAACTACTATGGGAAGTTTATTCCAGACTTAGCAACATTGCTGAAGCCGTTACATCAGTTGCTATGTCAAGGCAAAACATGGAAATGGACTGAACTGTGCAACGAAGCTTTCGCCCAAGCAAAGAAAGCATTGCAGAAATCGGAGGTCCTGACACACTTCGACCCAAAGCTACCCGTGCAGCTAGCATGTGATGCATCACCATATGGTGTGGGAGCAGTCATATCCCACATCATGCCTTCGGGTGAAGAGAAACCTATCGCCTTCGCATCACGCACCTTGAACAAGGCCGAGAGTAACTATGCGCAGACCGAGCGCGAGGTCTTGGGAATCGTTTTTGGAATTCGAAAATTTAATCAGTACCTGTTTGGGAGAAGGTTCACACTCCTGACGGACCCCCGTCCATTGACTTCAATCTTCGGGCCCCACACCGGAATTCCGTGTCTCGCTGCAAGCAGGATGCAAAGGTGGGCTTTACTGTTGTCAGGACACACATACGACATCAAATATCGCAAATCAGACTTGCACGGCAACACAGACGGTCTCTCGAGGCTACCCTTGCCTGTTACTCCCCCAGAGCCTCGTCAGATAGGCATCTTCTACTTTAGACAAGTGGAGGGAGCACCTGTCACTGCAGTTCAGGTGCGAAGGTACACCCGCAACGATCCAGTCCTGTCTGAGGTAATGGACGATGTCATTCGAGGGAGAGCTATAGGAGATTCTCCTAGTTTGAAACCTTACGTTTCAAAAAGAAATGAGCTCTCCATCCAGGCAGGTTGTCTTCTTTGGGGCCGCCGTGTCATCATTCCGCCACCTCTGAGGGAACCTATACTGCAACAACTTCATACAGGCCACAGTGGGATGGTTCGGATGAAGGAAATGGCAAGAAGCTACTTCTGGTGGCCAGGTCTCGATTGGAATATTGAGGAGAAAGCCAAAACATGTTCCCCATGTCAAAGGGTCCGGAATGTTCCACAGCTGGCAACCCTACACCCCTGGGATTGGCCTGCAGAAGTGTGGCAGCGAGTACATGTGGACTTCGCCGGTCCTTTCGAAGAGAAGATGTTTATGGTGGTTGTGGACGCTCGTAGCAAGTGGCCGGAGGTCGCTGTGATGAGGTCTACCACGGCAGAGAAAACAATTGAGAAACTTGGTGAGATGTTCAGCTGTTATGGCTCACCGGAACAACTCGTAAGTGACAACAGTCCACAATTTGTATCACAGGAGTTTGCAACCTTCCTGCATGTGAATGGTGTCCAACACATCAGTTCTGCGCCCTATCATCCCTCTACTAACGGCCAGGCAGAAAGGTTCGTGCAAACTTTGAAGCACGCCTTGAAGGCATCGCAAGGTCAGGGCTCAATCCACCAACGTCTGAACAGCTTCCTGTTGTCCTACAGGAACGAGCCGCATGCCACAACCAAAACTTCCCCCACCTCGCTCATGATGAAGAGGCAGTTGCGGACAAGTTTTGACATACTCAAACCTCCAAGGGCAGAGCAGGTTGTCCATCGTCAATAACAAGCTCAAGTTGAAAAGAGCCAAGGAGAGACGGTTTCATCCGGGAGAGCACGTCCTAGCTCGAAACTACAACACTGGACCGAAATGGGTTCCTGCTACGGTGATCGCGCAGACGGGCCCTGTGTCTTACACGGTTGAGACTGCTGAGGACGTCATCTGGAGAAGACACACAGATCAACTGTTGCTAGGAGCAGAGACAGCCACAGAGGCTAGAACGGCTGGTTGGCCTGAACTGTTTCCGGATGATACCGCAAACCAGCATCCTTTGCCACAGTGCTCTTCTCCAACACAGGAAGTCAAAGAGACTGTTCCACCTGTGCAAACTCCTGACTTTCGACTGACACAGGCACCTTCTCCATCTAGGCCTGTGTCAATGCCTACTGCTGTGGAAGCCAGCGATGACCGCCGGTATCCTGTCAGAGAGCGGCGGCCTCCAAGACGCTTGGATCTGTAGGCTTAGCGACTTACCCACAAGACTGGGGCAGAATAAACCCCAGGGTAAAGTCAGGGGTTGAGGCATTGAAAGTAACTTACCTGTTGAGGAATAATGAGGACCTTCCATTTAAGAGGGGACGAATATGTTATGTATTGTGTGTTCTCCTCCCACCTGTGGTGGCGCTGTCACAGCAGATAAATGGTTGGGTGTTCTCTTGGGTAAGTTTAGCTATCTTTGTTCGGAACTCTCCAGAACTTCCCTTTCCCTTCGAATAAAGCACTTCATGTTTGAATCTCTGAGTTCTGAGTTCTAATTGTGTCTAGGTAAAACGGTACCGACACAATACTTTGTATCTGTCTTCACGGTAGAAGACACAAAAAACATTCTGGAAATAATGGGGAACCATGGGTCTAGAGAGAATGAGGAACTTAAAGAAATCAGTATAAGTAAAGACATAGTACTGGAGAAATTAATGGGACTAAGTGGGGACAATTCCCCTGGACCTGATGACCTGCATCCTAGGGTTTTAAAAGAGGTAGCTGCAGAGATAGTGGATGCACTGGTATTAATCTTCCAGAATTCTCTAGATTTTAGAACAGTCCCCAAGGATTGGAAGGTAGCAAACGTAACCCCACTATTTAAGAAAGGAGGTAGAGAAAAAAATGGGAAACTATAGGCCAGTTAGCCTGACATCAGTAATAGGCAAAATGCTAGAATCTATTATTAGGGATATGGTAAGAGGGCACTTAGAAAATCATAATATGATTAGGCAGAGTCAAAATGGTTTTATGAAAGGGAAATCGTGTTTGACAAATCTTTGAGTTTTTTGAAGATGTAACCAGTAAGATGGATAAGGGGGAACCAGTGGATGTCGTGTATTTGGATTTTCAAAAAGCATTCGATAAGGTACCACACAAGAGGTTATTACACACAATTAGGACTCATAGGATTGGGGGTAATATATTAGCATGCATTGAGGATTGGTTAATGGACAGAAAACAGAGAGTAGAAATAAATGGGACTTTTTCGGGTTGGCAGGCTGTAAATAGAAGGGATCAGTGTTGGGGCCTCAGCTATTTACAATCTATATTAATGACTTAGACGAAGGGACTGAGTGCAATGTAACCAAGTTTGCTGAGGGTACAAAGTTAGGTTGAAAAGTAACTGTGAGGAGGACGCAAAGAGGCTGCAGAGAGATACAGAGAGGTTGACTGAGTGGGCAAGAACATGGCAAATGGAATACAGTGTGGGGAAGTGTGAAGTAGGAAGTTGGTAGGAAAAACAAAAAAGCAGAATATTTTTTGAATGGTGAATGGGAAATATTTGCATTCAGAGGGACCTGGGTGTCCTTGTACATGAATCACAGAAAGCTAACATGCAGGTACAGCAAGCAATTAAGAAAGCAAATGGTATGTTTGCTTTTGTTACAAAGGGATTAGCGCATAAGAGTAATGAAGTCTTACTACAATTATACAGGACATTGGTGAGGCCACACCTGGAGTACTGTGTACAGTTCTGGTCTCCTTACCTAAGGAAAGACATATTTGCCTTAATGGGAGTGTAACGAAGGTTCATCAGACTGGTTCCTGGGATGAGGGGATTGCCCTGTGAGAAGAGATTGAGTAAACGAGGCCTATATTCCCTAGCGTTTAGAAGAATGAGGTGTGATCTAATTGAAACATATAGGGGGAAAAATTCATCCCCTTAGAGTCTCCCGTTAGCGCTAATAGATTGGGCGCTAAACCAGCATCACCGGGGCGAGGCGAATCCAGCGCCACACAGCAAATCCGGCGCCCCCGCAGCGCCGCCAGTAAGGGGTATTGCCGGGAACATCAATGGCATGGAAATCGTGATGCCAGTGAGTGTGCAAAGCTCACTGACCGCCAGATTTGCAAAATTGAGTCTCGCTACTTACCTCACCACCTGGAGTAAACATGGACAGGGAGGGCTGGAGTGCAGCACCAGGAAGCAGCGGCAGTGCGGACCTGGGAGGAGCGGCGGCGGCGATAAAAGGCGAGCCCAAGGCGCAGGTAGGCCCCACAGCAGCAGCATTAGAAACATAGAAGATAGGAGCAGGAGTAGGCCATTCGGCCCGTCGAGCCTGCTCCGCCATTCAATGAGATCATGACTGATCATCCAAATTCAGTACCCTGTCCCTGCCTTCTCTCCATATCCCTTGATCCCTTTAGCCTTAAGAAATATATCTAACTCCTTCTTGAATATATTTAATGAATTGGCCTCTACTGCCTTCTGTGGTAGAGAATTCCACAGGTTCACCACTCTCTGGGTGAAGAAATTCCTCCTCATCTCTGTCCTAAATGGCTTACCCCTTAGCCTTAGACTGTGACCCCTGGTTCCGGACTCCCCAATCATCAGGAACATCCTTCCTGCATCTAGTCTGTCTAGTCCTGTTAGAATTTTATAAGTTTCAATGAGATCCCCTCTCATTCATCTAAACTCCAGCGAGTATAAGCCCAATCGACCCAACTTCTCCTCATATATCATTCCTGCCATCCCAGGTATCAGCCTGGTGAATCTTCGCTGCACTCCCTCCATGGCAAGACCATCCTTCCTCAGATAAGGTGACCAAAACTGCACACAATACTCAAGATGTGGTCTCACCAAGGCCCTGTACAACTGCAGCAAGACATCCTTGTTCCTGTACTCAGACCCTCTCGCTATGAAGGCCAACATACCATTTGACTTCTTAACCGCCTGCTGCACCTGCATGATTACCTTCAGCGACTGGTGCACAAGGACACCCAGGTCTCGTTGCACTTCCCCTTCTCCCAATCTACTGCCATTCAGATAATAATCTGCCTTCCTGTTTTTGACACCAAAGTGGATAACCTCGCATTTATCCACATTATATTGCATCTGCCATGCATCTGCCCAATCACCCAACCTGTCCAAATCATACTGGAGTTTCTCGGCATCCTCCTCACAGCACACACGCCCACCCAGCTTTGTGTCATCTACAAACTTGGAGATATTACAGCTAGTTCCCTCGTCTAGATCATTAATATATATTGTGAATAGCTGGGGTCCAAGGACCGATCCCTGCGGTACCCCACTAGTCACTGCCCGCCACTCGGAAAAAGACCCATTTATTCCAACTCTTTGCTTTCTGTCTGCCAACCAGTTCTCTATCCAAGTCAATACCTTGCCCCCAATCCCATGTGCCTTAAAATTACACGCTAATCTCTTATGCGGGACCTTATTGAAAGCCTTTTGAAAGTCCAAATACACCACATCCACTGGTTCTCCCTTATCTATTTTACCAGTTACATCCTCAAAAAATTCCAGTAGATTAGTCAAGCACGATTTACCTTTTGTAAATCCATGTTGACTTTGTCCGATCCTGTCACTGTTTTCCAAGTGCTCTGCTATTACTTCTTTTATAATGGACTCTAGCATTTTCCCCACTACCGATGTCAGGCAGTGCGGACCTGGGAGGAGCGGCGATGGCGATAAAAGTCGAGCCCGAGGTGCAGGTAGGCCCCACAGCAGCAGCAGCAGTGGCAGTGCGGACCTGGGAGGAGCGGCGGCGGCGATAAAAGGCAAGCCTGAGGTGCAGGTAGGCCCCACAGCAGCAGCAGTGCGGACCTGGGAAGAGCGGTGGCGGCAATAAAAGGCGAGCCCGAGGCGCAGGTAAGCCTACAAATCTCAGAGCTCCGAGAGCGTGAGAAAGAAGTAAAAAGTAATCGAAGTGTTACGTCACCAGAAAGCAGGTAAGTGATTGGTTGGTGAGTATTTCTCTCTTTCTCATTTTTTCCAAACTTAAATTTTGTGGTTTATAGTTTCTAGGGTCTCTGTTGTGTAGCGGGGACTGCTGTTAAACAAGGGCCCTTGAGTATATCATTTAATTGTAGTGCAATTGGTGGTATTGATTTGATTTAATTAAATTTGAATTAATTAAAAGGGTAAGTCATGGCAGGACAGCTCGGTGCCGTGGTGTGCTCCTCCTGCACTATGTGGGAAATCAGGGACACTTCCTGTGTCCCTGACGACCATGTGTGCGGGAAGTGTATCCAGCTGCAGCCAGTAGCAGACTGCATTGTGGCGCTGGAGCTGCGAATGGATGCATACTGGAGCATTCGCAATGCTGAAGACGTCGTGGATAGCACATTTAGGGAGTTGGTCATACAGCAGGTAAAGGATTCACAGGCAGGAAGAGACTGGGTGACCACCAGGCAGAGTAGTAGGTGCAGGCAGGTAGTGCAGCGGTCCCCTGTAGCCATCCCCCTCTCAAACAGATATACCGCTTTGGATATTGGTGAGGGAGATGACTTGTCAGAGGAAGGCAGTAGCAGCCAAATTCCTGGCACCATCGGTGGTTCTGCAGCACAGGACGGGAGGAAAAAGAGTGGGAGAGCTATAGTGATAGGGGATTCTATTGTAAGGGGAATAGATAGGCGTTTCTGTGGCCGCAAACGAGACTCCAGGATGGTATGTTGCCTCCCTGGTGCAAGGGTCAAGGATGTCTAGGAGTGGCTACAGAGCATTTTGGAAGGGGAGGGTGAACAGCCAGTTGTCGTGGTGCATATAGGTACCAACGATATAGGTAAAAAACGGGATGAGGTCCTAAAAGCTGAATATAGGGAGTTAGGAGGTAAATTTAAAAATAGGACCTCAAAAGGTGGTAATCTCAGGATTGCTACCAGTGCCACGTGCTAGTCAGAGTAGAAATAGAAGGATATTTCAGATGAATACGTGGCTAGAGGAATGGTGCAAGGGGGAGGGATTCAAATTCCTGGGACATTGGAACCGGTTCTGGGGGAGGTGGGACCAGTACAAAACGGACAGTTTGCACCTGGGCAGGGCTGGAACCGAGGTCCCAGGGGGGAGTGTTTGCTAGTGCTGTGGGGGAGGGTTTAAACTAAAATGGCAGGGGGTTGGGAACCTGTGCAGGGAGACAGAGGAAAGGAAAACAAGGATAAAACCAAAAGATAGGAAGGAGAAAAACAAAAGTGGCAGTCAGAGTAATCAAGGGTTTAAATCAAACATGGCCACAGTAAATAATAATTCTAAAAGGTCAAAGAGTGTTAAAAAAACAAGCCTGAAGGCTTTGTGTCTTAATGCGAGGAGCATTCATAATAAGGTGGATGAATTAGCTGCGCAGAGATGTAAACGGATATGATATGATTGCGATTATGGAAACATGGCTCCAGGGTGACCAGGGCTGGGAACGCAACATCCAGGGGTATTCAATAATCAGGAAAGACAGGCAAAAAGGAAAAGGAGGTGGGGTAGCAATGCTGGTTAAAGAGGAGATTAACACAATTGTAAGGAAGGATATTAGCTCTGATGTAGAATCTGTATGGGTAGAGCTGAGAAATACCAAGGGACAGAAAACGTTAGTGGGAGTTGTATACAGACCCCCAAACAGTAATGCGGAGGTTGGGGATGGCATTAAACGGGAAATTAGAGACGCGTGCAATAAGGGCACAGCAGTTATCATGGGTGACTTTAATCTACATATAGATTGGGCTAACCAAATTAGTAACAATACTGTGGAGGAGGAATTCCTGGGGTGTATACGGGATGGTTTCCTGGAACAATATGTCGAGGAACCAACTAGAGATCAGGCCACCTTAGACTGGGTATTATGTAATGAGAAAGGAATAATTAGCAATCTTGTTGTGCAAGGCCCCTTGGGGCGGAGCGATCATAATATGATCGAATTCTTCATTAAGATGGAGAGTGAAGTAGTTGACTCAGGGACTAGGGTCCTGAACTTAAATAAAGGAAACTACGATGGTATGAGGCGCGAGTTGAGTAGGATTGATTGGGGAATGTTACTCAAAGTGTTGACGGTGGATGGGCAATGGCAAACATTTAAAGATCGCATGGATGAACTACAGAATTTGTTCATCCCTGTTTCGCATAAAAATAAAACAAAAAAGGTGAATCAACCGTGGCTAACAAGGGAAATTAGGGATAGCATAAGATCCAAGGAGAGGACATATAAATTGGCCAGAAAAAGCAGCAAATTTGAGGATTGGGAGCAGTTTAGGATTCAACAAAGGAGGACAAAGGGATTAATTAAGAGGGGGAAATAGAGTATGAGAGTAAGCTTGCAAGGAACATAAAAACTGACTGTAAAAGCTGCTATAGATATGTGAAGAGAAAAAGATTGGTGAAGTCAAGCGTAGGTCCCTTGCAGTCAGAATCAGGGGAATTTATAATGGGGAGCAAAGAAATGGCAGACCAATTAAATACATACTTTTGTTCTGTCTTCACAAAGGAGGACACAAATAACCTCCCAGAGATGTCGGGGAACATAGGTTCTAATGAGAGGGAGGAACTGAAAGAAATCAGTATCTGTAGGGAAATGGTGTTCGGGAAATTGACGGGATTGAAGGCCGATAAATCCCCAGGGCCTGATAATCTACATCCTATGGTACTTAAGGAAGTAGCCCTGGAAATAGTAGATGCATTGCTGGTCATCTTCCAAAATTCTATAGACTCTGGAACAGTTCCCATGGATTGGAGGGTTGCTAATGTTACCGCACTATTCAAAAAAGGTGGTAGAGAGAAAATGGGGAATTATAGACCGGTAAGCCTGACATCGGTAGTGGGGAAAATGCTAGAGTCCATTATAAAAGATGTAATTGCAGAACACTTGGAAAACAGAGACACGATCAGACAAAGTCAACATGGATTTACAAAAGGTAAATCGTGCTTGACTAATCTACTGGAATTTTTTGAGGATGTAACTGGTAAAATAGATAAGGGAGAACCAGTGGATGTGGTGTATTTGGACTTTCAGAAGGCTTTCGATAAAGTCCCGCATAAGAGATTAGCGTGTAAAGTTAAGGCACATGGGATTGGGGGCAATGTACTGACTTGGATAGAGAACTGGTTGGCAGACAGGAAGCAAAGAGTTGGAATAAATGGGTCTTTTTCCGAGTGGCGGGCAGTGACTAGTGGGGTACCGCAGGGATCCGTCCTAGGGCCCCAGCTATTCACAATATATATTAATGATCTAGACGAGGGAACTAGATGTAATATCTCCAAGTTTGCAGATGACACAAAGCTGGGTGGGCGAGTGTGCTGTGAGGAGGATGCCGAGAATCTCCAGTATGATTTGGACAGGTTGGGTGATTGGGCAGATGCATGGCAGATGCAGTATAATGTGGATAAATGCGAGGTTATCCACTTTGGTGTCAAAAACAGGAAGGCAATTATCTGAACGGCAATAGATTGGGAGAAGGGGAAGTGCAACGAAACCTGGGTGTCCTTGTGCACCAGTCGCTGAAGGTAAGCATGCAGGTGCAGCAGCCGGTTAAGAAGGCAAATGGTATGTTGGCCGTCATAACGAGAGGGTTCGAGTGCAGGAACAAGGATGTCTTGCTGCAGTTGTACAGGGCCTTGGTGAGACCACATCTTGAGTATTGTGTGCAGTTTTGGTCGCCTTATCTGAGGAAGGATGTTCTTGCCATGGAGGGAGTGCAGCGAAGATTCACCAGACTGATACCGAGGATGGCAGGAATGACGTATGCGGAGAGATTGGGTCGATTGGGCTTATACTCGCTGGAGTTTAGAAGAATGAGAGGGGATCTCATTGAAACTTATTTCTGGCAACTAAAAAGTAGTTACAATTAGTGTTCAAAGATTCAAACTGATAAACTTGGTAACGTTAATTGGGGCTGTACAGGCAGTCGAACTCGCCCTCCAGGATCTACGGCAGAGAGCGCGGAGGCAGCAAGAAAGACTGGAACATGTGCCCAGAGGGAGGAGGAGGGCCATCAGGGCTCTCAACAGGAGGCATTATCCTCCCAGGGAATTCCGAGAGCACTTCTCTTACCTCCAATTAAACGAGGAGCAGTGTATTAGAAGGCTCCACTTCACCAAGAGGTAGTCATAGAACTCTGCCACCTCCTGCAACCAGACCTCCTGCCTCAGACAAGGGCGACCACAGCTCTCCCAGTGGCAGTCAAGGTCACCGTCGCCCTCAATTTCTTCGCCAGCGGATCCTTCCAGTCTGCAACAGGAGACATAGCTAACATCTCGCAGTTCGCCGTTCATCGCTGCATCCGGGAGGTCACAGATGCTCTCTACAATAGGAGAAGGGACGACATTTCCTTCCCCATCACCAGAGAGAAGCAGGACGAGCGTGCATGTCGCATTGCCAGGATAGCGGGAATCGCCATGGTGCAGGGTGCCATTGACTGCACCGACATGGCTTTGCGGGCACCACATAACAAACCTGAGATGTTCTGTAACCGCAAAGCTACTCACTTAATGTGCAGCTGGTGTGCGACCACGCACAGAGAATCATCACCGTCAATGCCCGCTATCCTGGCATCAGCTACAATGCCTTCATCCTGCGCCAACACTCTTCCAGCCACCATGTCAAGATTGCGGCTGGCTGCTCGGAGACAAGGGTTAGCTGCTCTCCACCTGGCTCATGACTCCCCTCCTCAACCCCATCACTCCTGCCCAGCACTCATAATGAGAGCCAAGCTGCCACCAGGAACATCACTGAGCAGACCATCGGACTCCTCAAGCAATGGTTCCGCTGCCTTGGCCGCTCGGGAGGAGCGTCCAGTAATCAGCTGAGCGGCTGTTCCATTTTCTGGTAGTCTGCTGCATGCTCCACAATTTGGCCATCATGAGGGCCCATCCCCTGCCACCAGGGATTGCGGGACCACCTCAGGAGGAGGAAGAGGGAGAGGAGGAGGAGGAAGAAGAGAAGGAGGAACAGGATCGAGGGCGGAGGCAGCCACTCAATCGGCCTTCCGGAAGGGCGGTCCATGATCGCCTCATCAGACCGCGGTTCGAATTAATTAAACCCCAGATCCCCGTTGCTCAACACATCCCCATCATTCCATCCCTGTCGCATGGCATATCACAGCGCAAAGCTGAAATGAGACACACCACAAAAGAATCCAAACTGAATTAATACATTTTTATCAAAAATCAGTGAACACATATTTACAGCAATAACATTAACTATTCCCCATTGTGCAATCCCTCCATGCCGGTCGTTACTGTGCCTTTGCCTACTCTAGTGCTCCTATGAAGTGTTGGCCCAGTGGCTGCAGCAGGGCTGGTGGAAGGCTGCTGGGTGTCCATGCAGGAAACTTCAGATGGCCTTGCAGGACACCCTCCACCAGCTCTGGACTTGGAAGGCCTGGCTGTAGACTGCACCATGTCAGCATGGGCGGCAACAGTCTGGGCTGGCTGGATGACAGGCAAAGACAAGGGCAATGGCAAAATGGCAGTGGTGGAAACAGGAATGCTGTCATCCTGAGAGAGGACTGCAGGTTCCTGCTCCACTGACCCACTGCCACTCCCCCGGGGCAGCACCTCAGCATCCCTAGCAATCTGTTGGAGCACAGGTTGCTGGCCTGTTGTGACACTGTGAAAGTCCCAATCGATGGTAGTAGACCCAGCCACGATGGCAGCAGTCAGAGCCAGAGCTGAGACTGCATGAGAGCAGTCTGAGATTAGATGCCACCAAGCATAGACTGCATTACAGCACTAAGATGTTGCGTCGCTTCTGCCTGTGCTGCAATGGAAGCTGCCAGATCGCCCATCACAAGCGGCATCAGGTCTGGGTCGCCACGTCTCTCTGGGAGTCTACCATCCTTTGCAGACTGGAAATGATGGACTCCATGGTGTGCGCAGAGCCTTGTGCAATGTTGGAGGCAGACTCCTCCACATTCCTTATCATTGCCGAGGGGTTTTCGGGCACCCTTGCCATTGCACCTAACATCGCCGTGTGCATGCCCATCACCCTTCTTCTAAAGGCCTCCTCCTCCAGGTCCTCATCTGAGTCCTGTGCAGCAGAACTCATGCACAAACTCGCCCTCCGGGGAGCTGGCCCCCTGGCCTTGCTGCAGCCCACTCGTCCCCAGTGCCTCACCCTGTGCAAATCCCGCTACTATGCTAGCCTCTAAAGAATGGGTAATGCCTGGTGTCTGCGGGTGAGAGATGCAGTGAAGCGGTGTGTTCTTCCTCCTGCTCTCCTCCCGCCTCGCTCTCTACAGTGCCCTCAGGGACAGGCTGCTCAGGTGCTTGCTCATTATTTAAAAGCATAAAGGTACAAGAATCGGGTTAAGGTGAGGGGAGGGGTGCAGGAAGGGAGAAATGCATGCAAACAGCATGATTAGCTAGAAGGTGCAAAACGCTTGTGGGATGAGGAGTAGGGATGAACATACCGTTGTTGTCCCCAAGGGGATCAACGTCACCGGTGGTCATGGCGCCAACTACCTGGTACCCAGTGATTTGCAGCACTCGATTCTCCAGTGCAAACAGTGGTTGGGTGTCAGCTTGTCCCCCGTCTGTGCGCTCCTGCTCCCTCTTGTTCTGAGCCACCTTAGCCTGCAAGAGAAAGGAAAGGGTGTGAGTGAGTGTGAAGCAATGCGTTTGGGTGATGTGCCTGCCATAGCTGTGCAAGGTGTGAGATGTGGGTGTGAGTGTTGGTAGTAGAGATTGTTGGTGGGTGAGTGCTGGGAGTGTGGTGCTTCGGGCAGATTGTGGTACAGATGGTAGTATGTCGCATTTGTTGAAGCATTCACTCACCCTGACCACCCAAGTGAGGTTGTGAAATTTCTTCCTGCACTGTGTGGGTGTCCTGGGGATCATAGTGCTGCCCGAGATATGCTGCGCTACCTCCCTCCACATGATGCGGAAGACTTGTGGTGAGGGTCTCATGCCACTTGCCGGGTAGAGCACCATCCTCTGTCTCTCCACAGCGAAAAGCAATGCCTCCAATGCTTCATCAGAGAATCTGCGGACTCTGTCCCTGGGGCATGGATCTGCCAGGAGCACACCTAGTTCAGTCCTCCGGCTCCTTCTTCTTGTTCTGCTTCTGCTTGCTGAGGCAGCTGCACAGCCAGCAATGCTGAGAATGAGGTGCTGCAGCATCAATGAACCTCCCTTTTAAGAAGTGAAAAAAGCCTGTGGCAATGATGAGTTGCAATTAGGCTGCACCCGATATTGGTCCATCCTTTGAGTGCAACACCAAAGAGCTTGAGGGGAAAATTAAGTTGGTTTGTGCCTCCCATTAGCGCCTTAAGAGGGCACTAATGGGGCGCAAAGCAACTAGCGCCCATGCACAGCGATGTTTGCGCCGCTCACGAAATTAACTAGACATTTTGCGTCAGCGCTAAACATTACCGCCACGATCTCCTGCGTCGGCAGATCGTGACGTCAGTCGAGTGTGCAACAACCCGGTAGCGTCCCGGACCGGATATTGAGTGGCGCCCCCTGCCTTACCGCCTACCGCTAGCAACGACAGGTTGAGGGGAGCGTTTTGCAGTCAGGAAGGGACTGGGGGAGCGCTATTTAAAGGCGACCGCTTCCTGCCTTTTTTTGTTGCTGACATTTTTGCACCATGCATTCTGAGAGAGAGGGAGAGAGAGAGAGAGACACTTCTGGAGAGATTCAACGCTGTGTGAAGGAGTTTTGGGTACTGAGCAGCACTTTGCAGGTTCATTTTGATTTGCCCTTCCATGTATCGATTTAGAAGAGACTGTGGGGGCTGCACTCTGAGCTCTTTCCCTGGGTCTCTCCATTGTTCTTTCCAGCAGATTTGATGTACAGGTCTCTCCAGGCCAAGATTCAAGGCTGCAATGAGCAGGATGTGGATGGAGAGCATGATCGACCCTCCCCTTTAAGAACTGGCCAGTGCCATTGTGTCTATGTTCCATTGCTGACTGACATCTCATGAGCTTCGCCAGCGCTCTGAGGTAGTACCTCGCTCCTCAGCCTTTGTGCCTTAAGACAGGTGTGAAGCGCCTGATTTAGCGCTCCAATCACCTCCAGGGGCGATAAAAGCCAAGTTTGCAGTCGGAGGCGATAATTAGCGCCAGGCGCTAATCTTTGCGCCCGGCCGATAATTGCGCCCCAAATGGGGCGATACTGAATTTTTCCCCCCAATCATTTTATTAAGCAGTGAGAACAAATTTTGCATGCAGTCTAAAGCATTTGCACCTGGTGCTAATTCTCCAACTTTTCTACTGACATCGCTCATTCCTTGGCTATAATGAGTTTCTAGCCCATAAAATTCTTATGGGGCTTGACAAGGTTAGTGTTGGGAAAATGTTATCCCTAGCTGAGGAATCTAGAACACAGGGTCACAGTCTCAGCATAAGGGGTAGGCCATTTAGATATGAGATGATGAGAAACTTCTTCACTCAAAGGGTTGTGAAACTTTGGAATTCTCTACCCCAGAGAGCTGTGGATGCTGAGTCGTTGAGTATATTCAAGACAGAGGGCGATACATTTTTGGGAACTAAGGGAATTAAGGGATATGGGGATAGTGCGGGAAGGTGGAATTGAGATCGAACATCAGCCATGATCTTGTTGAATGGTGGAGAAGGCGCAAAGGACCAAATGGCCTCCTCCAGCTCCTATTTCTTAAGTTCTTATGAGAGATTCTAACACCCACCTCCATTCTAAAGTTGAATTGTTTTCTAAATGATAGCAAGGCTTTTGCCTCTACAGCTCTATCTGGAAGTTTATTTCACATGTTTATTACTCTTTCTGTGAAGAATTCCCTGATATTCCCCGTAGGTTGGAAGGTAGCAAATGTAAGCCTGCTATTCAAGAAAGCAGGGAGAGAGAAAACAGGGAACAATAGGCCAGTTAGCCTGACAGCAGTAGTAGGGAAAATGCAAGAAACTATTATTAGGAACATAGTAACAGGGCACTTAGAAAATCATAATATGATCAGGCAGAGGCAACACGGTTTTATGAAAGAGAAATCGTGTTTGACAAATCTATTAGAGTTTTTTTCAGAGTGTAACTAGCAGGGTAGATAAGGGGGAACCAACGGATGTAGTACATTTGGATTTTCTAAAGGCATTCGGTAAGGTTCCACACAAGCGGTTCTTATACAAGATTAGGGCTCATAGGATTGGGGGGTAATATATCAGCATGTACAGAGGATTGGTTTACGGACAGAAAAAAAAGTAGGAATAAATGGGTCACTTTCAGGTTGGCAGAATGTAATTACTGCGGTGCCGCAAGGATCAGTGCTTGGGACTCAGCTATTTACAATCTATATCAATGAATTAAATGAAATTTGCCATCCTTACCTGGTCTGGCCTATATGTGACTCCAGACCCACAGCGACTCTTAACTGCCTTCTGAAATGGCCTAGCAAGCCACTCAGTTGTAATAAACCGCTACGAAACACAATAAGAATGAAACTGAACAGACTACCCAGCATCGACCTCGGCACCGGCTACGGACACGGCAACGGCACACCCAGCCCAGTCGACCCGGCAAAGTCCTCCTCACCAAAATCTGGGGACTTGTGCCAAAATTGGGAGAGCTGTCCCACACACTAGTCAAGCAACAGCCTGACATAGTCCTACTCACAGAATCATACCATTCAGCCAATGTCCCAAACTCCTCCATCACCATCCCTGGGTATGTCCTGTCTCACCAGCAGGACAGACCCACCAGGGGTGGCAGCATAGTGGGGAAGGAGTGGCCCTGGGAGTCCTCAACATTGACTCCGGACCCCATGAAGTCTCATGGCTTCAGGTCAAGCATGGGCAAGGAAACCTCCTGCTAATTACCACCTACCGCCCTCCCTCAGATGATGAATCAGTACTCCGCCATGTTGAACACCACTTGGAAGAAGCACTGAGAGTAGCAAGGGCACAGAATGTACTCTGCGTGGGGGACTTCAATGTCCATCACCAAGGGTGGTTCGGTAGCACCACTACTGACCGAGCTGGCCAAGTCCTGCAGGACATAACTGCCAGTCTGGGCCTGCGACAGGTGGTGAGAGAACCAACACAACGGAAAAACCTACTTGAGCTCGTCCTCACCAATCTAACTGTCGGAGATGCATCTGTACATGACTGTATTGGTAGCAGTGACCACCGCACCGTCATAGTGGAGACGAAGTCCCGCCTTCACACTGAGGACACCCTCCATCGTGTTGTGTGGCACTACCACTGTGCTAATGGGATAGATTCAGAACAGATCTAGCAGCTCAAAACTGGGCATCCATGAGGCGCTATGGGCCATCAGCAGCAGCAGCAGAATTGTATTCCACCACAATCTGTAACCTCATGGCCCGGCATATCCCTCATTCTACCATTACCATCAAGCCAGGGGACCAACCCTGGTTCAATAGGGAGTGTAGAAGAGCATGCCAGGAGCACCAGGTGTACCTAAAAATGAGGTGCCAACCTGGGGATGCTGCAACACAGGACTACATGCATGCTAAAAAGCGGAAGCAGCAAGCCATAGACAGGGCTAAGCAATCCCACAATCAACGGATCAGATCAAAGCTCTGCAGTCCTGCCACATCCAGTCATTAATGACAGTGGACCATTAAACAACTAATGGGAGGAAGCTCCATGAATATCCCCATCCTCAATGATGGTGGAGCACGGCACGCAAGTGCAAAAGAGAAGCCTGAAGCGTTTGCAACCATCTTCAGCCAGAAGTGCCGAGTGGATGATCCATCTCAGCCTAATCCTGAGGTCCCCACCATCACAGAAGCAAGTCTTCAGCCAATTCGATTCACTCCACGTGATATCAAGAAACAACTGAGCGCATTGGATACAGCAAACGCTATGGGCCCCGACAACATTCCGGCTATCGTGCTGAAGACTTGTGCTCCAGAACTAGCCGCGCCTCTAGCCAAGCTGTTCCAGTATAGCAACAACACTGGCATCTATCCAACAATGTGGAAAACTGCCCTGGTATTCTTTGTCCAGAAATAGCAGGACAAATCCAACCCGGCCATTTACCGCCCCATCAGTCTAATCTCAATCATCAGCAAAGTGATGAAAGGTGTCATCAACAGTGCTATCACGTGGCACTTACTCACCAATAATCTGCTCACTGATGCCCAGTTTGGGTTCCGCCAAGACCACTCGACTCCCGACCTCATTACAGCCTTGGTCCAAACATGGACTAAGGAGCTCAATTCCAGAGGTGAGGTGGGAGTGACTGCCCTTGACATCAAGGCAGCATTTGACCGAGTGTGGCATGAAGGAGCCCTAGTAAAACTGAAGTCAATGGGAATCAGAGGGAAAACGCTCCACTGGATGGAGTCATACCCAGCATAAAGGAAGATGGTTGTGGTGATTGAAGGTCAATCATCACAGCCCCAGGACAGTGCTGCAGGAGTTCCGCAGGGCAGTGTCCTAGGCCCAACCATCTTCAGCTGCTTCATCAATGACCTTCCCTCCAACATAAGGTCAGAAATGGGGATGTTCACTGATGACTGCACAGTGTTCAGCGCCATTCACAGCTCCTCAGATAATGAAGCAGTCCATGCCCGCATGCAACAAGACCTGGATGACGTTCAGGCTTGGGCTGATAAGTGGCAGGTAAAAATCGCGCCACAAAAGTGCTGGGCAATGCCTATTTCCAACAAGCGAGTTTCTAACCACCTCCCCTTGACATTCAACGGCATTAACATCGCCGAATCCCCTACCATCAACATCCTGGGGGTCACCATTGACCAGAAATTTAACTGGACCAGCCACATAACACTGTGGCAACAAGAGCAGGTCAGAGGCTAGGTATTCTGCGGCGAGTGTCTCACCTCCTGACTGCCCAAAGCCTTTCCACCATCTACAAGGCACAAGTAAGGAGTGTGATGGAATACTCTCCACTTGCCTGGATGAGTGCAGCTTCAACAACACTCAAGAAGCTCGACACTATCTAGGACAAACAGCCTGCTTGATTGGCACCCCATCCACCACCTTAAACATTCACTCCCTCCACCACCGGCGTACCGTGGCTACAGTGTGCATCATCTACAAGATGCACTGCAGCAACTCGTCAAGGCTTCTTCTGCAACACCTCCCAAACCCGCGACATCTTTCACCTAGAAGGACAAGGGCAGCAGACGCATGGGAACACCACCACCTCCAAGTTCCCTTCCAAGTCACACACCATCCTGACTTAGAAGTATATCGCCGATCCTTCATCGTCGCTGGGTCAAAATCCTGGAACTCCCTACCTAACAGCACTGTGGGATTACCTTCACCACATGGGGACTGCAGCAGTTCAAGGCGGCGGCTCACCACCACCTTCTCAAGGGCAATTAGGATGGGCAATAAATGCTGGCCTTGCCAACGACGCTCACATCCCATAAATGAAAAAAAGCAGCACAAGCATTGCAGAAGCTGGCGTTATGGCAGTTTACCAATAATAGTAACACATAAGTGTACATTTTCGGAATTCATGCTCCTCATATAGTTTGACCTCCAGGAGTGCACAGCAAAAATTTGTGCGTGGAGGTCAGCACACCACCCCTCCTCAGCATTTCACATCAATTAAAATTAATGGTCAGCAAATCCTACAAGGCCTGCTGACCTCTGTGCTTTAATTCCTGATATATATATAGAATCATAGAATAGTTACATGGAAGAATGCCATTCGGCCCGTCAAGCCCGTGCCGGCTCTCTGCAAGAGCACTTCAGCTAGTCCCAATCCCCCGCCCTTTCCCCGTAGCCCTGCAAATTTCTTTCCTTCAGATACTTAGCAAACTCCCTTTTGAAAGCCGTGATTGAATCCGCCTCCACTACCCTTTCAGGCAGTGCATTCCAGATCTTAACCATTCGCTGAGTGAAAAAGTTTTTTCTTATGTCGCCTTTGGTTCTTTTGCCAATCACCTTACATAGAAACATAGAAGATAGGAGCAGGAGTAGGCCATTCGGCCCCTCCAGCCTGCTCCGCCATTCAATGAGATCATGGCTGATCATCCAAACTCAGTAACAACAGAAAATGCTGGAAAAACTCAGCAGGCCAGGCAACATCTGTGGAGAGAAATTTGAGTTGACGTTTTGGGTCAAAACCCTTTTTCAAAACTGGAAAGGAAATAAAATAGATCAAAGGCAGGGCTGCGATCGAACAAAAGAAGTAAAAGAGACATTAAAAGGTATTCAAAACTAGACGAGATGGTAATAGGCCAGTGGAGACAAAAGACAGCTGAGATTAGGTGTGAAGTGTACTGGCAGGATAAGAGACAGCTGCCAGGTGGGACAGAGAAAAAAAAGGAAAGGGGGGGGCGGTGAAAAGGAGGACCCAAAACAAAGGGGTGGAAAAAAATGAGTAAAAAAGTAATAGGGGCCGAGGTTATGTTGAAATCGATATTGAGTCCGGAAAGCTGCAAAGTGCCTAATCGGAAGAGGAGGTGCTGTTCCTCGAGTTTACGTTGAGCTTCCGTGGAACAATGCAAGAGGCAAGGACGGTGAGGTCCGAGTGGGAATGGAGCGGTGAATTAAAATGACAGGCGACCGGAAGCTCGGGGTCACCCTTACGGACTGAACGGAGGTGTTCCGCAAAGCGGTCACCCAATCTGCGTTTGGTCTCCCCAATGTAGAGGAGACCGCATCGTGAGCAGCGAATACAGTATACTAGATTGCAAGAAGTACAAGTAAATCGCTGTTTCACATGGAAGGGGTGTTTGGGGCCCTGGACAGTGGGAAGGTATAGGGGCAGGTGTTACATCTCCTGCGCTTGCATGGGAAGGTGCCAGGCAAAGGGGAAGGGCTGTTGGGGGTGATAGAGGAGTGGACTAGGA
The DNA here is from genome assembly GCF_052327205.1 of Somniosus microcephalus. Classification (NCBI taxonomy): domain Eukaryota; kingdom Metazoa; phylum Chordata; class Chondrichthyes; order Squaliformes; family Somniosidae; genus Somniosus; species Somniosus microcephalus. The sequence goes on along the minus strand of NC_140994.1, from coordinate 50,167,042 downwards.
TGTCTCGGCGGGAGCAGTCCCTACGGAATGCTGAAAGGGGAGGGGAGGGGAAGATGCGTTTGGTGGTGGGATCACGCTGGAGGTAGCGGAAATGGCGGAGGATGATCCGTTGAATGTGGAGGCTGGTGGGGTGAAAGGTGAGGATAAGGGGAACCCTATCGTGGTTCTGGGAGGGAGGGGCAGGGGTGAGGGCAGAAGTGCGGGAGATCGAACGGACACGGTCGAGGGCCGTGTCAACCACGGTAGAAGGGAATCCTCGGTTGCGGAAAAAGGAAGACATGTCGGAAGCACTGGTGAGGAAGGTGGCATCATCGGAGCAGATACGGCGGAGACGGAGAAACTGGGAGAATCGAATAGAGTCCTTACAGGAGGCGGGGTGGGAGGAAGCGTAGTCCAGGTAGCTGTGGGAGTCAGTGGGCTTGTAGCAAATATTGGTCGATAACCTATCCCCAGAGATGGAGATGGAGAAGTCGAGGAAGGGAAGGGAAGAGTCAGAGATGGACCATGTGAAGGTGAGGGAAGGGTGGAAATTGGAGACAAAGTGAATGAAATTGTCTAGTTCGGGGCGAGAGCAGGAAACGGCACCGATACAGTCATCAATGTATCGGAAAAAGAGGTGAGGGAGGGGACCGGAGTAGGACTGGAACAAAGATTATTCCACATATCCCACGAAAAGGCAGGCATAGCTAGGGCCCATGCGGGTACCCATAGCAACACCTTTGATTTGGAGGAAATGAGTGGAGTTAAAGGAGAAGTTGTTCAATCTGAGAACAAGTTCAGCCAGGCGGAGGAGGGTGGTGGTGGATGAGGACTGGACGGGCCTCTGTTCAAGAAGCGGAGCGCCCTCAGGCCATCCTGGTGGGGGATGGAGGTGTAGAGGGATTGTACGTCCATGGTGAAAAGGAAGCGGTTGGGGCCAGGAAACTGGAAACTGTTAAAGTGGCGGAGGGCGTCCGAAGAGTCGTGGATGTAGGTGGGAAGAGACTGGACAAGGGGAGAAAAAATAGAGTTGAGATAGGAAGAGATAAGTTCCGTGGGGCAAGAACAGGCTGAAACGATGGGTCTACCAGGGCAGTCCCGTTTGTGGATCTTGGGAAGGAGGTAGAAGCGGGCTGTGCGGGGTTGGGGAACTATGAGGTTGGTGGCAGCGGGGGGGGGGGGGGGGGGGGAGATCTCCAGAGGAGATGAGGTCAGTGACAGTCTTGGAAATGGTGGTTTGATGTTCGGTAGTGGGGTCATGGTCCAGGTGGAGGTAGGAGGAGGTGTCGGAGATTTAGCGTTCAGCTTCCGCTAGGTAGAGGTCAGTTCGCCAAACAACAACAGCACCACCCTTGTCAGTGGGTTTAATGACAATGTCAGGGTTGGATCTAAGAGAATGGAGTGCTGCAAGTTCAGAGGGAGGTAGGTTGGAGTGAGTGAGGAGAACAGAGAAATGGAGATGGCCGATGTCACGGCGGCAGTTAGCGATGAAAAGATCTAGAGAGGGTAAGAGGCCAGGGGGAGGGGTCCAGGTAGAACGGGAATTCTGCAAGTGGGAGAAAGGGTCAGTCGTGCGGGGGGAAGACGCCTGGCCAAAGAAGTGGGCACGGAGACAAAGGCGGCGGATAAAGAACTCAACATCGTGCCGAGCTCGAAATTCATCGAGGTGGAGGCGTAAGGGGATGAAGCTCAAGCCTTTGCTGAGGACTGATCGTTCGGGTTCAGAGAGTGGAAGGTCAGAGGGGATAGTGAAAACGCGGCAGGGGGTGAGATTGGGAGAAGGGGGGTCAGAGGAAAGTGAAGGGGAAGAAGGTTCCGGAGGGGCGTTGGTGTCCAAGAGTTGATGAAGCTTGCGATCCTTGACATCGGAAAGGAAGAAAAAAAGTTTTTTGTTGAAGCGTCGGATGAGTCGAAGGATGAAATGGAACTGTGAACCTGGACAGCTTTGAGATAGAGTGCGCCGGTGTTGCTGAAGAGAGAGGTCGAGAGTGTTCATGTGGCGCCGCATGGCGTTGAGCGTGGATCTCAGTACCAAACTCAGTACCCTGTCCCTGCTTTCTCCCCATATCCCTTTAGCCTTAAATCTGTGTCCTCTGGTTCTCGACCCTTCTGCCAATGGGAACAGTTTCTCTCTATCTACTCTGTCCAGACCCCTCATGATTTTAAACACCTCTATCAAATCTCCTTTCAAACCTCTCTGCTCCAAGGAGAGCAACCCCAGCTTCTGCAGTCTATCGACGTAACTGAAGTCCCTCATTCCTGGAATCATTCTCATAAATCTTTTCTGCACCTTCTCCAAGGCCTTCACATCCTTCCTAAAGTGTGGTGCCCAGAATTGGACACAGTACTCCAGTTGGGGCTGAACCAGTGTTTTATACAGCTTCATCATAATTTCCACACTTTTGTACTCTATACCTCTATTCATGAAGCCCAGTATCCCGTAAGCATTTTTAACTGCTTTCTCAGCCTGCCCTGCCACCTTCAACGATTTGTGCACACATACCCCCAGATCTCTCTGTTTGTGTACCCCCCTTCAGGATTGTACCATTTAGTTTATGTCGTCTCCTCATTCTTTCTACCAAAATGTATCACTTCACATTTTTCTGCATTAAATTTTGTCTACCACATGTCCGCCCATTTCACCAGCCTGTCTATGTATTCCTGAAGACTATCACTGTCCTCTTCATTGTTCACTATACTTCCAAGTTTTGTGGCATCTGCAAATTTTGAAATTGTGCCCTGTACACCCACATCCAAGGCATTAATATATATCAAGAAAAGCAGTGATCCTAGAACCAACCCCTGGGGAACACCACCTTCCTCCAGTCCGAAAAACAACCGTTCACCACAACTCTCTGTTTCCTGTCACTTAGTCAATTTCATATCCATGCTGCCACTGTCCCTGTTATTCCATGGGCTTCAACTTTGCTGGCAAGCCTATTATGTGGCACTTTGTTGAACGCCTTTTGGAAATCCATGTACACTACGTCAACTGCATTACCCTCATCAACCCTCTCTGTTACCTCATCAAAGAACTCAATCAAGTTAGTAGAACTCAATCTACACATTAGAAGCACAAACCTATAAAATGTACCCAGTGTACTCTTATACAGAAAGGAGGCATAGTAGATTTTTTGTTAAAACATTACTACCTCTAGATTGTGCTCTTGTCACAAGGAATAGAAATTGTTCTTTTGGAACTGAACATTTATTTCAGTGCATAATTAGTTTGACCAAGGTTTGAAACTAATAACAAAACATGCTATTTTCAATAGATTCTCAACAGCAAATATTTTACAGTATTCCTGCTAGATTTTTAAATATAGGAGTTTTATTAAAGTAAATACAGGAATTATTTTGGTGCATTTTATTGTCTTCTTTACTCACTAAGTCACTAACAAGTACTTGCTGCATTAAAAGAGAATCCATAAACACCATTTTTTAAAATAGGTCCAGGCTTTTTCGGAAACAAGATTCTATTTGCTGTTAACACTGGAGCTTGCCTTCTGAGCTACAGAGTCACCCTTCAAAAACATATTTCTAATGAAATGCATTAGATTTCAAAAAACATGGAATACATCAAAAGATGAAGTACTTCCCATTTGGAACACTTAACATACATGGATTTTTCTTGAAGGCTGTTTTTGCTATCACAATTGATTAAATTGCCCCTAAGGAAAACCCAAAGTCATTTTGGCCAAACACTTCTCAAATAGTAACCTTTAAAATACATTAGCTTCACAAAGGATTCTCATATCTGAGTTATTAAAAATTACTAGATAAAAATTGGAAATAGGAAAATAGAAGTATATTTGTATGACCCAACAAATTTGCATGTTTTGTTTTCTTTCTATGTAGAAAATAGTAATTTTACAAACGAATTTCTGGTTATTGGCTGATTTGATCATTCATTCAGAGATCAACATAGTGAGAGAGGAAATGTTAAGGGGTTTAGCATCTTTGAAAGTAGATAAATCGCCAGGCCCAGATGAAATGTATCCAAGGCTGTTAAGAGAAGCAAGAGAGGAAACAGCGGAGGCTCTATATATCATTTCCAATCCTCTCTGGCTACAGGTGTGGAGCTGGAGGACTGCTAATGTTGTACAAAAAGGGAGAAAGGGATAGACCGAGTAATTAGAGGCCAGCCATCCTAACCTCGGTGGTGAGCAAATTATTGGAAAAAATTCTGAGGGACAGTATCAATCATCATTTAGAAAGGAACAGATTAATCAAGGACATTCAGAAGAATTTGTTAAGGGAAGGAGGTCATGACTGACTAACTTGATTTAAGTTTTTGAGGAGGAAACAAGGAGGGTCGATGAGGGTAGCACATTTGATGGAGTCTCCATGGATTATAGCAAGGCTTTTGGCAAGGTCCCACATGGCAGACTGATCAGATAAGTAAAAGCCCATGGGATCCAAGGGAAATTGGCAAGTTGGATCCAAAATTGGCTCAGTCGCAGGAAGCAAAGGGTGTTTTTGTGACTGGGAGGCTGTTTCCAGTAGGGTCACTTGCTTTTTGTGGTATATATCAATGATTTAGACATCAATGTAGAGGGCATGATTAAGAAGTTTGCAGATTATACAAAAATTGGCCATGTAGTTGATAGTGAGGAAGAAAGCTGTAGACTGCAAGAAGATAGCAATGGACTGGTCAGGTGGGCAGAAAAGTGGCAAATGGAATTCAATCTGGAGAAGTGTGAGATAATGCATTTGGGGAGGGCTAAAAAGGCAAGGGAATACACAATAAATGGTAGGACACTGAGAAGTGTAGAGGAAGAGAGGGACATTGGAGTGCATGTCCACAGATTCCTGAATAGCAGGACAGGTGGATAAGGTGGTTAAGAAGGCAAACAGGATACTTTCCTATATTAGCTGAGGCACAGAATATAAGAGCAGCAAGGTTATGCTTGAACTGCATAAAACACTAGTTAAGCCACAGCTACTGTGTACAGTTCTGGTCACCACATTACAGGAAAGATGTGATTGTACTAGAGGGGGTACAGAGGAAATTTATGAGGATGTTGGCAGGACTGGAGAATTTTAGCTATGAGGAAAGATTGGACAGGCTGGGATTGTTTTCTTTGGAACAGAGGAGGCTGAAGGAAGACTTAATTGAGGTGTATAAAATTATGAGGGGCCTAGATAGAGTGGATAGGAAGGACCTATTTCCCCTAGCAGATAGGTCAATAACCAGGGAGCATAGATTTAAAGTTATTGGCAGGAGGATTAGAGGAGAGCGGAGAACTTTTTTCACCCAGAGTGTGGTGGGGGTCTGGAACTCACTGCCTGAAAGTACTTAGATATGCACTTGAAGTGCCGTAACCTACAGGGCTATGGACTAAGAGCTGGAAAGTGGGATTAGGCTGGATAGCTCTTTTTCTGCCGGCACAGACACGATGTGCCAAATGGCCTCCTTCTGTGCAGTAAATTTCTGTGATTCTATGATTTAAAATGTACATCAGACATCTTTCTTATAATAATGGAAAATTACTTTCCTGAGCTGTAATTTTTAGAAGCATATGTTGGTACATCACCCATGACGGCAAGCCACAACAAATCATGTTCAGTCCATCGTTTTTTGATATTTCTTTCACAACACAGGAAATATATTGTACAATTACCTCCATCTGCTTGTTGATTACATCACAAATCACCTAGCCAGTCAAAGGCTGGAAGGTCTGGAGGTGATATCCAGCTCAATGAGAACAAAGAGAATTATGTGATGTGTAAGAGCTCTAAAATCTTAAATTATAGGGGAAAATCTAAGGGTTGAAACTTTATACTTCTGGCAGCAAGTCTCTGCCAAAAAGAGCAGATTTGGTGATTTTCCAACATGTATATCAAGAGTCAGAAAATTGTGTGTAATGTGCAGCTGAATTTCTGATGATCATTATGGTGGTGGGGAGGCACTACAACAGGAGCATAAAGTTGGAAATTTACCCTAATTGTCTCTCAACTCACTTCCTTAATAAATTTGGGGCTAAAAATTGAGTAGCGCCCCAAATGAGGCGCTAACTTCGCCAGGGCGCTAAAGGTAGCACCCCGGAAAAATTAGTGCCCCCACGCCAGAAATTTAGTGGTTGCGCCCCAAGAGGGAAGCGGGACGCTACTGGAAGCGCCCTGCCTCCCTCTTGGGGTGCTGCGAGTGAATATCGTGGCGCTACGTGCCGCAGCGCCACAAGCTGCGGCACATCACGCCGTGGTATTGCAGGTCTTCCTCCCCTTCTTAAAGGGGAGAAGCCTTGTGCAGCGCGACCTGGGGCCCAGCTGAGCTCCCGGGGATCAGGAGTGCAGGCAAAAGAGCCCGGCACCCAAGAGAAGTGCCGGGCTCTTGGAGCGCAGCCGGCACTCCGCGGGCAGGGTGGGGGGGGGGGGGGGGTGTTCAGGAGGCCGGGGACGGGAGCGCGGGCCAGCAACAAAAATGGCCGCCCCGCACCTCACCTTTAAATTGCGCCTCCCCGGCCGCAGGTACACCCCCCTGACCCTGTCGGACATAGCATCCGGTGGTAAATCAGGGGGCACTCCCGAAGATCGTGGCCGGGGCGTGAGCGGGGCACTGCGCACACCAATAACGTCATCGCCAGCGGCGCAGCACCGCAGGGCGCTACCGGTTAGCGCCACCAATAACCTCCCGCTGAATTTTGCGGGAGGCGTGGGCAGTGCCGCGCCTGGGTGCTAGTTGGTTTGCGCCCCACTTAGCGCCCTCTTAAGGCGCTAAAGGGTGGCGCTACCAACTGAATTTTTCCCCCGTGGTAGTCACTTGCCTCAATGTTTTGTTCTGAAACAGGTCGTCAAAAAGCAACCAGTTACCTTTGGAAGCAGGAACCCTCACTGATTTTCTCTCTCCTTACCCAACGATGTCAAGCAACACATTTAATTCAGTGAAATCTGTAATTCAGTCTATATGGCTGAGTAACAGACTACAAAGTACATTTTCCCCAATAAAAAATACTGCTGTTTTTCTCATTTTTACAAATACTCCAGAAGGCAGTCTCGATCCAAGAGGACAATTCAAGCAACCAGATCTCAGGCCCTCTGTTGCTTTTTAACCAGTTGCTGGGAGGTGCCAGAGAATGGTCTCGCAGACCAGCTCTTTGATTTTCATTCCTTTACCGTGTGGAAGAACTGATATCTCAACGGGGAACAAACGCACGCATACCATATAATTGAAGTCACAAATCTGCATCCTATCATGCTGCAGAACAACACTCTGGTACACTGACATGATGTGCCTCTGACTTGCCTCATTTGACTCACTTTAAATTTTTTACTCTTAATATACAAAACATTCATGACAAAATAATCTGTATGCAAAGCAAAAAATCTATGCAAAGCTAGTGAAAATGTAGCTTTTAAAATCTAATTCTACATGGAATGGTGTGCGCTTTGCAGAATTACCAACTATTTGGCTGTTGTGCTGAATGACAAGGTTATTATTTACAAACCATGTTTTTTAAACTGACATCAAATAAATTGCACAATAATTACTGTCACTGGCACTACAGTAGTTTTTTTTGTTCAAGCGCACAAGCAAAATTTACAGATACATACATTTATTATTGATGGTTTTAAACAATTATTTTGAAAATGCATCTCAGCAAATTTACAGATGGTTGACAACATGGACTCAAAACATATTAGGGTAGGGCGAGCCAATTTCTGTCTACCCAAGATATTGCGTGTCATTGTTAAAAATGCAAGAGAAAGATGAAAAGGAGACTGAGCTTATACAAAGGTCTGTTGATTTTTCAATATTCCAATATTATAACGTGGATGAACAGCCAATCACTGAAGTGTATACATGTGTACCAGGCAGCAAACTGCAAAGATGCCACCAAGACAGTCTAAAATGGGATCACAAGAAGATTGATCCACAATGTACTGATAGCATGGAATGTCTTGACTCCAGAAAAGGAATGATCCAGAAAAACACCCATAAGGTTACGATTGTATTCAGATAGTGGAATTAACACAACAGAATAAGTCATCTATACCTAGATCCAGGTCTTTAAATATGCTGTAATATTTTCACTATTTAGAATAATCAGTTTATTACTAGTTCCAAACATCTGCCAATGTCGGATTTATGAGTTAACAGAGTTTTTTTCCATATTCTATGTTGGTTTTTAGTGCAATTAATAGTACAGCATGTTAATTACTGTTATTCAGTTCTATAAACAAGTCATCAAAGAAAGTTATCCAAAAAAATCACTGAAATACTTGCTCTTAAATTAGCTTTGCAGCAGGTCTAAGTTAATTAAGAAATAGCTTAGTTATCAGTTAGTACAAATTCAGTCCCCATGTTCGCCAATTTATGGGATTACCACCAACTTTCAATAGCAATCTAAATTAAAGTAACTGGCGAGAGGGAAAAGGCATCATCTTCTATAATATTAAATAGTGCCCAGTTACTCAAACAGAACACAGGATATTTGAATGGGTCTGTAGGATATCAAATGCAAAATATCATGGCCAAATATGAAGAAGCCATAGTTTCTGGAGACATGACGAAGCCAAAGTAACCCGATAGCGCACTTGCAAAATTCTGACAGCCAATGGGTTCCTTATGAAAACCCAATGTTCAAAAATTTAAAAACTGGAATATATGCCTTAAAATTGCATTCTCAGAGTTTGAGGGTGATTTCTTTTAGTTATTACACATTGAAACAAGAGGAAATTATTCTCAAATGTCTTTTATCCACCTTTGTCCACACCTGTGTTTGTGTACCTGCTGCCATCTGGTTATTAGAATTTTGCACCTCTTGCAGCTGTTGTTCTTCAATACCATCTGGGTGTTTTTGCACACTCCAATATATCATTTCTTTTGAAGAAACAAGACAAGGTACAAAGTATTGTGCATACATACATCCAAAAATAATGGATGGACAGGAAATTAATTCCTGAAGCAACATCACTTCTCGTATATATACTGACCTAAAATCAATCCGAAATCACATACACCTAATGCAGGCTCATTTTTTCAGTTTATGTCCCCATTTCTGTGGCTTTTAATCACATTTCTCTTGACACTTCCAGATTATATTTTTCATTCTCTGTCCCTCTTGGCATCCTGACTACAAAAATAAACTAATATGTACAACAAGAAATAAGCAAAACTGTACAAGAGAAACAGATAAAAGAAAGGCATCGGAACAGTTAAAAGAAAATTATAGAACTAAAAAGGAAATCTAAAATTACACTACAAAACAAAGGTGAAACCGGTAAAAAGACAATAGGATGAAATTAAAGGTGGAATAGAAACATTAAAACGTACAGCACAGAAGGAGGCCATTCGGCCCATCGTGCCTGTGCTGGCTCTTTGAAAGAATAAAGAGAGAAGAAATATGTTCTTGAAACAGAAATAAAAGCACAGAAAAGACAATGTGATCAAAAACAGCCGAGAATAAAAAAAACACCTACCTATCCATTAGATATTAAATTTAATATATGGGGGCGCACTTTTCATTGGAAATTCATTATTAGTATCTACAGTATCTACAGTACAGGGGGGCACGGTGGCATAGTGGTTAGCACTGTTGCCTCACAGCGCCAGGGACCCGGGTTCAAATCTGGCCTCGGGCGACTGTCTGTGTGGAGTTTGCACATTCTCCCTGTGTCTGCGTGGGTTTCCTCCGGGTGCTCCGGTTTCCTCCCACAGTCCAAAGATGTGCGGGTTAGGTTGATTTGGCTATGATAAATTGACCCTTAGTGTTAGGGGATTAAATACGTGGGGTTACGGGGATAGGGTGGGATATGTGTCGGTGCAGGCTCGATGGGCCGAAATGGCCTCCATCTGCACTGTGGGGATTCTGTGTGATTCTGTGTGAGTACCTGCTATTGCTGTAGATAGGTATTTTCAATGTTAAAGTTGTCACACTTCCCTGACAAAGCCTGTTTCACACACAATAGCAACTATTTTATTGTGCAAGAATATCACTGTGTGACTGCACAAACTAGCTATCATGGTACGCATAAATTTCTCAAAATGCTTTCTGAAAATATTTACCTGTCATTTTTTCACTTTGATAACTGAAATCTCTAATGTTCAAAATAAGGGTTTAAACAAAAGAAAATCAAATTATTTCACAACAGCCTGATTAAATTTATCCACAGAATTGTCTTTTGCATCATTTAATATCTTAAGGTTTAATCTGAAGGTATCAGCCTCTCCCAGAAGCCATGTCAGGGACTATATGGAGTGAATTTTAACACCCAAACACAGATGGATGGGGTCGGGTCAGAGGTTAAAATTTAAAAAATCCGAAACCTGATCCCAACCCGCCCACTTCCGGGTTTAATGGAGGCGGTACAAGGGGCGGGCAACCAACTCACTCCCGGGAGGTGGATTGGCAAAGTAAATATTTTAATCAGGCTGGCACTCTCTGAGTTAACCTGCTTTGCCGGTTTAACAGTGGCCGTTCAGGTTTCCCAGGCCTCGAGAAACCCAGCAGCTGAAGGGAGGCGAGGACAGCTTCGGAGAGAAGGCAAGTGCCTTTACAGCACTGCTTGTGAGCCAGGAGGAGCAGGAGTGCTTCACCCCGGCCGGCAAGCTCCCCCCCCCATCAAGGATCAGGCCCCCCGGGGTCGAGGATCAGACCCACCCCTGGGGTAGGGGATCAGATCTACCTGGTCCTGCAGTCTGCTCTGGAGCTCTCCCCACCCGACTGGAAGCCAAGTCTGTCAATCAGGCTGACTTCCAGGCGAGGAACCTGTCAAGAACAAAAGACCCATACTGTGGAGTTGGAACTTTACAGCATGCAGAGAAACCCAGGCTTCTAGATTTCCCGTCCAAAATTCCGTCCCCCCCCCTCCCTCCCCACCGCCTGTTAATATCTAGGCCTATACTTTTGCACAGAGCTGTGACTCAGAGCTTAGCATGTGTCCTGTGCGGCCTAATTTCCCAGAATGCATCAGTATCATCAGCCAGCTGTACGAATGGAACATTCTAACAGATAATACTCAAAACTTTTTCAAAATTATTTTAATAAAAGCTAGAGAATGAATTTCAAAATATATATTAGACAAAATTTATCCTCATTGTTTATTTTAAACCGAGGTCAGAATTTTCCCTACCTGGGCAGGTCCGGCGCGGGCGGTCGCCATGGTTGGTCGTGAGCCCATTGCTGGCTCCATCCCGCTCCACAGAATGACTTTACGTTAATGGGGCCTATGCACATTACCGGCCCAATTAAATGGTGTGGGTCTGGTGACGTCATCAATGACGCATTTTCAGCCTGGATATTTAAAGGAGCCATGGCCACATTGCATTTGAAGTTTCTTCTAGGAGTGCGCAGTCAGTGCACTTCACTATTTCACTGCTGCGCACACCACCAGAAATAACTGCACAAAGGCAGAGGGCTGCACCCAGGTTCTCCGATGACTTGTGGAGGGAGTCAGAGCATGTGGGGAGGTCCTCTTCCCTGCTGACGGGAGGAAGAGACCTCCCCAGCAGAGCAAAGGAGCCTGGCTCCAAATAGCAGAGGAGGTGACTAGCAGGGATATCGTCAGGAGAACCTGGGTGCAGTGCAGCAAACGCTTCAACGATCTTGTTAGATCAGGAAAGGTGAGTACAAAGCCACACTCACCTTCATCCTGCTGTGCCTCTCATCACATCCCCATCACTCTGCCTTCCCAACCCTACTCCTGCACATCATTACTCACACCAACTTACCTTGCACGTCCACCCATCCCTCTCTATCTACATTATCACATCCCCATCTGACTAGCCACCCCTCACACTCACCCTCATCCTAGTGCAATCATACCAACTAACAACACACAAGGAGGCCACTTGGAATTGCCACCCCACTCCATCATAATCACCTTCTACAGATGCAACCCATCCATTCATTACACTCATTCCATCACTCTCACTCAACCTTCTCTTCTTTCCCTCCTTGCAGGAAAAGAGAGCCCACAATAAGAGGGAGAAGGAGAGGGAGAGAACTGGCGGTGGACCCCCATCAATGGCCACCCTGACCACAGCAGAGGAGGCTGCCTTAGAGGTGGCGGGAGTCACCAAGCACCTGGAGGTTTGAGATGGAGAGAGGGGATATCTCAGCAACCTGGTGACAGAATTACATATCATACAGCTCCATGGCATACATCAGTCACTCTTGTGGGGACTGATGTCAGCAGCCACTGAATGGTCATCATGTGCATAATGGTATCTGTACCCAATAGATGGCTATCTATGGATGATAGATGGCAGAGGCTCATAGGCGTCTTCTCTAGGAGGGATGTCAGTGTCGAAGTGGGTCCTCATAGCCCCACTGACGTGCAGCAAGGTGCTCTCCAGTTCCTTGCTAGCAGAGAGGTGCAGGTGGCCCATGAGAGGGATGATGGTGAGAGGGGTCATGGAAATGGGGGCTCCTCTCAAAGTGCTCACACTTCTCCCCCATTGCCACCCCCTCAGTGAGAGCCCCAGATGCCTCCCCAGACAGCGATGGCAGAGCCTGCCCCTGCACAGTCGCACAAGGAGCAGACTTTGGCGGGGCCATCACAGGCTCCAAAACCCAGAGGGCCACCAAAAGTATCTAAGCAGTCGCAGCAGGGAAGAGAGTAGCTGCCTCTACCTCTACTGAAGCCACAGGGGTAGCACCACGTAGAAGCACGCGCAAGAGAAAGATGCCACACAAGTAGAATCACAAGGGTAGCCACTTTGGTGTTTTATTCAATGTTAACATGAAGTTTCAGTTAATTAAATGTGAACCATGAATTTCTTTCTTTTCAAAACATTCCGGTCTTGGACAAATTTGTGTGCACCATTGGAAGTGGCTTAGTTAGTTGGAGTGAAGGGTCAGACATAACTTTACCTCCAGCAATGATAGTGACTGTCAAAGGAATGGATTGGTCATTGTAGGGATGCTTTATGGTGTGGTTGTGGGGTGTTGCAAACCTGGTGAAGCATGTAGCAGCCTTATGGGTTCACTGCGTAAAGTTAAGTAAATCTGGCCATGATGAGGCCATCCCTGGCCTCCCAGGCAGCAATGTGCTCAAGTGCTGGTGTCATCTGCACCACAGGCTCCTCCAGCTCCTGCTCCTCCGAAGAGGCTGTGCGTTCAGTGCCTCGCTCCTCATGCAGCGCTAATCCTCACTGTTGCGCTATGTTGTGCAGGCCGCAGCAGACCATGATGATTCTGGAGACCCTGGCTGGTGCATACTGAAGGGCTCCACCAGATCTGTCAAGGCATCTGAATCGTATTTTCAGCATGTCTATTGTCTGCTCTATCACTCATCTGGTGAAAATGTGGCTGTCATTATATCTCTCCTCGGCTTCAGTACTTGGCCTCCTCAAGGGTGTCATGAGCCACGTCTTCAGTGGATAGTCCTTATCTCCAAGCAACCAGCCGGAAAGTCTGTTTGGAGGTGTAAAGAGCTGAGGGAGGGTGGACTGGCACAGGACAAAAGAATCATGACAGCTACCAGGGAATTTGGCGCACACGTGCATGATGATCTTCCTATGGTTGCAGACCAGCTGCACATTGAGTGGAAGCCCTTGCAGTTGACAAAGACTCCTGCTTAAGATGGGATGTCCTGATGGCCGCATGTGTGCAGTCGATGAAGCCCTGCACTCATGGGAAGCCAGCCAGAGTAGCAAAGCCGAGAGCCGCTCACTAACACTGGCTTCATCAGTGGCAAAGTTGATATAATTGGCTGACTTATCAAACATGGCATTGGTGACCTGTATGATGCATCTTGATGCCGCAAATGTCTGCTGCAGATCCCTGGAAGGAGCCTGAGGTGAAGAAGTTGAGGGTGCTGGTGACTTTAACAGCCATTGGTAAGGCATGTTCACCCGCTCCTCTGGGCTGCAGGTCTTGCTCGAGCAATGTGCAAATGTCTGCGACGCCCTGGCACGATAGCCTGAGCCTCCTTTGGCACTGCAGCTCAGTCATGTTGAGGAAGCTCATTCTCTCCCTGTGTTGTGGGTATCAGAAAAGGTTGGTATTGTTGTTGTTGGTGCTGCTGGTGCTCATCGTGCTGCAATTCTGAGGACTAAGGTGAGACAGCATAAACAGCACCCATGCTGATGGAATAGATGGCAGGTCAAGTAGGGTTGACAGAAGCAATCTGTCAATGGTGAGAGAGGTTTTTCCAATGAGGTGAGACTGGATGGAGACTTTGATGGAAAGACTTGCAGTCTGCAGAAAGCCCCGTCTGTACTGGGAATGCAGTCAGCAACAGCTTTTGCAAGAGGAAAGTGATCAGCTGTGAGATCGGCGCTTTTATAGTACATTTGATGCTGTCAACTAATCAGCTGGAGCAATGGCCACTCAACTCACGCCTCAGGTTGACAGACGTGATTCCCGAGCTGCATGAATCCGGTGGCTATGCAGTGAAATTTGAAATGTAGGGGGGAAAAGGCTCTTAACTGTCTGAAAACAAGCTTATAACGATTTCAATTGGGTCACTCGCCTCCGCCGGTCGTGTCGCTACCGCACTGACAAACGCGCCCGAGGGAAAGGCGTGCGGGGGCGGGACGACAGTGGGTTCCCAACCCTCGCCAACTTTTTTTAAATTTCCCACCCGACCCGTCTCCATTCCCGCCCACATGGACCCCAGAAAATTCCGGCCCAAGAGTCTGTGAGTGTGTGTGTATATGCGTGCATACGCGCATGAGACGAAAGACTACAGTTGTAGCTTTTGCTTTATGTTCTAGAAAATTCAGAAAGTGTAGTAGTGCAGTGCTCAGACAGAGAAAGTATTCAATGTAGTGGAATTCATTTTTTTTGTTGCATTTTGAAGCAGATTCCAATTATCTCAACATTATCAGCTGTTATGTCGAAAATTAGAAAATGCAAATATTCCTACTACTAACAGCTGTCAGTTTTTTTTCGCATTTTAGTTCTTTTCAAATAAAAAGCAAAGAAGTTAAATTTGCAGAGCTCTAATTACTATCTGTGTTTTGTTGATAGCTATAAAAAAAAATAAACATTCTAATTATTAACTATGAGAGAGACACAAAGGAGTAGAAATTGGTCTTTGTTCCATCTGTTTTCCAGGTGGTAAATGGGGTTAAAAAAAGACCAATTTCATGGCGCTACATCCGGAGCCTCAAAGCTTCCTCTGGAGGCGTGACTCGCCAGCATGGTACGGTAAAGGCTCTCCCCTCCTGGTTATTTTGAGCCAGATTCTCCTGCAGGAAGTGAAGGAGAGTGCTGTGAGTGGGTGCTGTAAAGAGTTATGCAGGTTTGGGGAGCAATTTCATAGTGTGCAAACTGAGAGGGAGAAACAGCAAGTTGTGAGCAAGTTGGGGAGGTGGTCATGTGCAAGAAATTGGATCCAATGTGAAAACAGTCAGCAGAGGAGTGAAATGCTTTGCAGTTGCTACCAGGTAAAAGCAAAAGTGTTAGTACCTGTTGTGAGGACAGCAGTAATAGGTGCACATGTGATTGAAATGAGGAGAGTTGGTACACTGTCCCCTTGTGATAGGTGGAGAAGTGTAGGGAAGGAAGTGTTTAAAGTGCTGGGGGAGGGGCAGGCGGCAAGGGGGAGTGGGAGATTGGGGGAAGTGGTGAAGTGCTGTGGCCAGGTCTAATACAGAGAACGAGAGATAGGAAGACATCAAGCTCACCCTTGCTGTCTGGGTCAGGTTGCTGAAGAACACTGAACTCGGGTCCTAGGAGTGATGGTATGGACGTTAACATTATCTGGGCTGGGTCCTGGCAACACTCGGGGGCAGAGAACAAAATAGTGTTGGCCAACGTAAAAAGACCTTTGCTACTACTGGCTAAATTCAAAATCTTGGCAACGAACTTGACCTGCTTATCCCCACAACATCAGGTTATAAATCACACTGCTGTACAAGCTACTCCCCCAAATTTGCCACAGGAAAAGTGCCCATAATAGTATAACTTGTACATCAGAAGTTATTAGTTGGAATTTCATCTTCTATTATTTAGTGCTGAATTAAAAGATAAAGGTATGCAACAGAATACTGCTGCTTATAATCCTGTGGTAGTCCATGAATTTTATTCACGTTGGCTGTCAAGCATTTTGTGATGTCCTGAGGATGTCAAAGATGCCATATAAAGGCAACTTCCTTCTTCTAGTCCCTTAACCAGCTGAGCCATCAGGGAATGCACAGGCAATTTTTTTTAATATTCTTATTTTTGAAAAATGCTGTTTTCAATGCAAATTCTACACAAACAAATTTTATTACAAACTGGTAATTCACTTTTTAGTGCATTAAACAATAACTGACAAAACAGTAAACGCATCCATCAATTTTGCAAGTAAACTACAAACAAATATAATAATGCAATGGTAAATGGACTATTCCAACAGCCATGCACTGAAATCCTGTGTCGAATGTTTTATGTAGATGCCCAGCTCATTTAATTGCTTTCTTTCAATTGTTTTGTCACCAGCTTCAATGTATCTCCTCCTTTAAAAGCCATGGACAAAATGGAAAATACATTTCTGAATGTTTTCTACTGATCAGATCTATAGTTACTGGAAAATAGGCTAGAAACATAATGGAGTCCAGATGAATTCATATCCGACCTAAGCTCACAAATTCCTTGAACTATGTAAGGGCTGATCCAACAGGTAAGTGCCTTTCCAGCACTGCTTGTGGGCCATGAGGAGCAGGAGTGCTTCCCCCTGGTCCCTCAAGCAAACCTGCATCCCTCACCATGATTGGCTTTCCTTTCCCCCACGATCCGATGTGCCCCCCAACCTCCGCACTCCCAAACCCCGGCCTTCACGACCTCTTCCTGCTCCCCCCCCCTCCCCCAATCATCTCCACGAGCTCCCCCCACTGTGATCTCTACCCATCCGATCTTCAACCCCCCCAGATCCCCCCAATCTCCACGATCTATCCCCAATCTCCCCCCCACCCCACCTTCTAACCATGAACTCCCCCAACCCACAATGCGCCTCTCCACTCCCCATGATCCCTCCCTCCCCCACCGACCCACAATCTCTCCCTCCTCTCCGCTCGCCGGCCCACCAGCCAGCCAGCCTCTCTATCTGGCTTGCTGCCGGCCGAGGAACATGAATTTTTTTTTTAAATGAGGACCTGCCATTAAATTCGGCAGGATCTCCACAAACCCCCTCCTCCCGTAAATATCAGGGCCACAGTGTAGGTTAGATTGGGCAGGAATGTTATATTTAGAGGTTGAACTTTCAATGAATGAGATAATCAAACCTACAGGTAGTAATATAACATTTTCCCTTATTTGTTCCGGCTCTACATACAAGTAGAATTACACAAAAGTGGCAGTGGGATTCTAGAGGCCTTCATGTTAAAGGCAGCTTTGATTAGTACATCAGAAACACTCAAGCTGTCCGATCAAGACAACAACCCTTGTTGAATACATGTAGGTTGCTCCAGGTAGCTAACTTGCTGACAGCACTGAGAAAAATTTTCCAAACGTTGGCCTATTAAGAAGCAAAATGATCCCCAACTTTATCTACTGATTTCTACCCAGCCAGGAGATAACAAGAAGAAATGCATTTAATTACCAATTCATTAATTTGTTCAGTGAATGTCTTCTTTCCACTGGAAACAAAAACTGTCCCAATTCATTGAATACTCTTGGTTCTTTCCAAGGTGAAAGTTAAAGCATTGTGCACATCAACAAAGCAATGTCCACATCAACATGGCAGCTTTGATCATTGGATTAGAAGTGCTTGATGTCCTGGCCCATCAGCTCAACGCATTAATCCTTAGTAAAAAGATGCACTGGACGAAATGAGAGGTGGAAGATAAAAAGTCAGCACTGTGATTTCCCAAAACTAAGTCAGAGACATCATTTGGTATTAGGTTTGCTACAAAATGAGCCCTTACTAAATCTCCATGCCAAAAAATAAATTCAACCTTAAAGTCAAACAACCTTGCAAGTCCAAGCAGTTTGGGTATCCTTCTGATCAGAACGAATTCAAATCTCAGCCTCAAGTTAACTGCTAATAGGGGGGACACTTTCATTAATGGTAAACTACAAGTTGTTGCCCAACTGCATTTCTTGCCAAGGTTAACTTCAATGGAGAGTAAAATGGGCGGAATGTAAAATGGGCAGTGGACCCGAACCCACCAACCTCTAGCACGACATGTCAGGTTAAAATCACCCCCAGTGAATTAGAAAGCCCATGAGAGGAAGCTCTCTTCTAGATTTTGTTCTTGTGGCTGCCCGAGACATTATTCAGGGAACAGAATCATTGGGTGGTAATGATCATTGCATAACAACTTTCAATACGACTTGGGAAACAGTGCAGGCATGTTACAAAACTCTATTCTAAAACTGCACACCAGAAATCTTCAGGGATGAGTGTTCAGTTTAGTAACAAACAGTAGGCAGCACTAATTAAGAATACATTTTTCAAGGATAAATGATCATTCAGAAACATGATACAAGACCTGCAAGGTAAATACAGACCCAAGTGCAGCTATAGTAAAGTAAATAAAAGTGGATCAACTAGAAAATTAAAAGGGGGATTTGGGGAAAAAAGGATTTGTAAAATAAGCAAAAGGGAGAAGGTTATCATTGGGCAGAGTACAAAAACATACTGCAGCAGGTCATAGGAGTGCCATGAAAACCTGAAAGGGGAATAGCAGCTGATGTAAAATATAATGCCAAAGCATTCTTCTGAAGGTAAACCCTAAGGGAACCATATGGCTTGAACACGAGAATGAAGAAAAAAAAGTTAACATGCTAATTGACTACTTGGTAGGTTTTAAGCCAGCGGGAGACAAACTATACATCATTCAACATTGAACACATCATGTGTACGCCTGGATTTTTGGCATTAGTGATGCAGAGATTTTAGATTTTTGATTGGGGCTGTCCAAGCTTTTTTGTCTTCATAGCTGCTTAGCAACAGACTTTGAAGCTTCAAGGGCCACATAAGCTTAAGTCAGTGTTGCTATTAACTTGTATTTATCTTGATCTGCTAATACAAACCTAACTTGGTGTTCTGATTTAGCATTTATCCACAAATGAAGAACAGGCCCTTGCAAGTCTCTAGCACCACAAAATTCAAATGGGAGAAACCAGCAATTAAATTTAAAATCATAAATAGAAATGAGTTTCCCGAGCTGTGTGTGCCAGATTACCAGGGCTTGAGGGTCAGATATGAACCACAGGTCATTGTTTGGGCACCCCTGTTCTAGATAGACTGAAAACCAATAAATCCCCAGGTTGTATGAACTACATCCCAGGATACTTAAGAGTTAAAACAAGCAAATGTGAGTCACTTATGGCCATTTCAAGGGAGCCATAAACACTGAGAAGGTTCCGATGGACTGTAACCAGGCAAATGTAATTCCCACAAAGGGCAATTACCGATCCATCAGCCTAACCTCAGTAATCAGAAAACTAATGGAATCAATAATCAATAAGAATACTTCTATGAAGATAACCTAGTAAATAACAGCCAACATAGCTTTTAAAAGGGAGTAGATCTTTTATGACCAAACTCAGATTTGTTTTTTTTGAAGATGTGACACTCTAAATTCAAAATGCTAAGCCATGTGGCATCACTAGACTTCCAAAAGTTCTTCGATATTGCCACAAGCCACTGTTTCACAAACTGAGAGCAGTAGGGTAAGACATGGACATAGATTAGTTACTGTAAAGGGAAGACAGAAGAGAGTAGTCATAAAGAGAGCTAGGTCGATGGGAAGGGGGTTATCCCCGGTGTCTGTGCTGCGACTCCTCCTGTTTCTGATGTGCTTAAGTGATCCGGAATAGTAGTCTTGAAGCCAGGTAGTTAAGTTAACAGGTGACACCAAGTTGGGGTCGGGGGACATGTAAAATGACTGCGGATTCAGAAGAGGCAACCAAAGTGTTACAAAGTGAACTCAACAGGGTGAGCACCTGGGATTATCAGTGGCAAATGAGGTTTAATTTGGAAAATGCAAGGAATGAAAGCAAAATAGGAGGCATATGTACTTTATCGGCAGAAAGAGCATGCCAAAGGAGAAGTTGAAAAAGGCCTTGGGATGCTGCTTCACTTACCATACTTTAAATGTAAACAAAACAAAGAGAGTGGTGGGTTATATAGAGAAATCAGCTGAGTACAAATCCCCAGAAGTTATGCTGATGTTGTGGATTGCTCTGGTCAGGCCGCACCTGGAGCACTAACCACAATTATGGTCACCACAACACAAGAAAACATGAAGATCTCAGTGGAGAGGACTTCAGTGGGACTGATCCTCAGTATCAGAGGGAAGATCTCACATGGAACTACTTGATAAGTTGGGGCTATTAGGTCTCAAAAAAATGCATCAAAAAGGACCTTATAGGAGGCATATTGGACACTTTGTGGAATAGAGAAATCAAGCCCAAAACAATGTTTACAATTGTGGCAAGGCAATTTAAGAGTGCACAGGTTCAGGGTTATGAAGGACAAATTTAGGGCAGATGTCAAGAAGTATTTCTTTACACAAAGGGTGATCAATAGCATGACAGTGCTGTTAGGGAAGGACAACTGAAACTAGGACATTCGACTAATTTCAAAATGAAACATATAGATGCTATAATGGGAAGACAGCAGAATTGGTATTCCAGAAGGATAAGGTTAAATGTGTTGAAGGGCCTATTTTGTCTGAAAGAGATAAAGATGCATAAAACAAAAAGAGAAAAGGATAGATGATTTACATTAACTATTTTAAACATTTTAAGCAGCTCACCAGTAATGGCCTGAGGTGTTACCACAAGAAAGGGTTTGGAGCCTGTAGACGATGTAGGTTTAGTCACTGTTGATAGTGCCACTGCTACCTGATTTGCTTTTAAAATAGGTTTTTTGTGTCCTTGCAACAATTTTACCTCCTCTGACTTCCTCCAGGTTGATTCCACTGCAATTGCATTATTGAAATATACCTGTGCACAACAAAAGAGCATATGAACAGACAATTTAGCAATAGACACTGGAATTATTGTGTAGTCATTATGTAGGTCATTCCTTAATGTGTGACAGGTAGCACAAGCCTAATTAAGCCTAGCTCTGAGGAATAAATCTAAAATGTTTTAAAATTGATCAGGAGCAGCTTCAAAAAGGCCAATATAATATTTACAAAAGAAGCAGAGATACACAAATAATTATCTTGTTTTGTCAAGTGCATTTAGTCACCAACTTTGTAGGCACCAAGCACAAAGAAATTCATTAAAACTATGCAGATATTAACCATAAGTAGACTTAGGTCTATTTTGGTTTCTGTGACGGAGGCCAATTTATTTCAGATTAATTAATTATTCATTATATATCAAAAATTCCTGAAATTATTTAATACAAATTAATTTGTGTTGGGTTTTGATGTTCTAATGATTCATTCTCAATCAAATTATTTTCTGATTTAAACTATATTGCCATCTTAATTTATTTACTTTTTCAAATACTTCCTTTTCAAATTTAGTTCCCTTGATCCTTTCAAATATACACAAAGAATGACTAAAAGGTAAATTAAACTTGACAGTCATTGATACAAGTTGTATATTAGGATTGTGAAAAATCATACTATAGCTGCAGTGCCATCTGCCAGTAATGGGAAAACATCCGTCAACATAATCTCTTCCTCAAAACTGTGATCGGTGTGAACCATAAATCAAATCACCCAATATATGAAATTAAAATTATATGGGATAAACACATGGCACCAGCAAATAAGCATTAGGTACCAATGATAAAAGGGTTGGGAAAGCCAGAAAATTACCTCATGACTGAAATCTATTAAAAATAACAGTGAATACTGTCAATATATTAAATAAACACTTCTGACGTGCAGAAGGTATGTCAATTACTATAAAACACCTTTCTTTTATTACATTTTAACACATTGGGCTTTCTTTAAAATTACTGGATTAAATAACCTTGCAGAGATGCAGTAGTTTACCATTCCACTGAAGAATTGAAGTGAAAATAATAATGACTAAATATATTTTTTAAACTTGATTTTCATTTGGAAACAATTTGGGATCCATCAATCAGAAGTGCCCCATTAAAGCAGAAAAGTTTCCATTGGATCTGAAAAGTAAGTTATTACAAGGGCTTTTATCTCAAATCATTGAATGCCTCCATCAGCCTTTCTGTAGCATGATATACATGTATCTCAAGTCACAATGCACTTGCACTGTTCAATTTTTAATCTATTATTACAAGCAGAGCTTTCTTTAAAATATGCATACTGTTAATTAGCTTGTTAAGAGCATGAAGATTGCATTATATAACAAAAGCAGTTAACAAATGTTAATCACTTAAGAGTCCTCCCCCACCCCCAAGCTCTCCCACAACAGTAACTGATTGTGTCTTTCCCCAAATGTGTTTCACAATAGGATTTGCATCAAAATATTTGGTGGAGTGAAAACTGTAAGGTAACTCCTTAGGATCCTTACAGTTGTTAGGAGAGGGCACTTTCATCCATTTACTCCAAACTGGATCTGAACCAACATATTGGTAGTCAAGGAGCTGTGACTTTATCTAGCCATTTCTGAGTGGGTAAATATATTTTATACTGATTTGAAGATCTTGCCATATATAATTATGGGTTAGTTACATTAAAATGTGAATGTTATAGCACAATGGATTATGCAGCAGGTCCTTGATTACCATTATCTTGGTTCAGGTCCAGTTTCGACTAAATGGATGAAAGCGCCCTCTCCTAACAACTGTAAGGAACCCAAGGAGTTGTCTTAAAGTTTTCACTCCACCAAATAGCAGTGGTCTTGGCCTCTATACCCAAATTAAACTTGTCTATTGCCTTCAGAGTTTCCCAAGGATCTATATTTCGTCACCTCCTCTTCCTATTCTACATGCTACCCATGGCGACATGTGCGCTGTCCACACCCAGCTCTACATCTCTACCACCTCTTTCGACCCCTCCACTGTCTCTGTGTTATCAAACAGTTTGTCCAACATCCATTCTTGGATGAGCCACAATTTCCTCCAGTTGAACAATGGGAAGATCGAAGCCATCATCTACGGCCCCCGCAACTAACTCCGCCCTCTTGTTACCAATTCCACCTCCCCGGCCATTGTCTCAGCCTGAATTAGACTTTGCTACCTTGGCGCCTTATTTGACCCCATGCTGAGCTTCACAAAGACCACCTACTTCCACTCTATAACAATGATGACTCCCTCTGACCCTACCACAGCCCATCTGATACTGAAAATTTCATCCATACTTTTGTCACCTCCAGACTTGACTATTTCAATGCTCTCCTGACCAGACTGCTAGCCTCCACCCTCCGTAAACATCAGCTCATCCAAAACTCTACTGCTTGTATCCTATTGCGCCCCAAGTCCCACTCACCTATCAAGCATGTGTTTCATGACCTACATTGGCTCCTGGCCCCCCAACACCACCAATTTAAAATTCTCATCCTCATGTTTAAACTCATTCATAATCTCTATCTCTGTAACCTCTTGCAGCCATGCAAACAATACCCCAACCCCGCAAACTCTCCATGCCTCTGAATCTGGCCTTTTCTGCATCCCTCCCTCCTTGCCTCCCTGTACCTTATTATTACAGCACTGCCTTCAGCTGCATAAGCCCCATGATTTGGAATTCCCCACCTAAGCTCCTACACTCAACTGCCCCTCTCTTCCTTCAAGACCCTCCTTAATACCGACCTATTTGACCAAGCTTTTCATTACCCCTCTGAGTACCTAATTTGGCCTGGAATCGATTTGTTTCTGATTACAACTTTGTGAAGTGCCTTGGGAATGGGATGTTTTCTACCCTAAAGATGGTATATAAAGGTAAGTTGTTGTCGTTTTTCAGCTTTATTGAATGCGATACAGATTTTCCTTGTTTTTTGAAAATGTCTTTGAACAGTATAATATAAACTATTATCAAATTTTAATTAGTACTCAGTGCATAATTACAGTGAATATGGCTCATTTATTCACCCTAACTGTCTGTCAATAAGAACCAATAATTTAACTTCTTTACTCAAGAGAGAGTGGTTAGAATGTGGAACTCACTACTACATGGAGTAGTTGAGGCGAATAGCATTGATGCATTAAAGGGGAAGCTAGCTAAGAACATGAGGGAGAAAGGAATAGAAGGATATGTTGATAGGGTGAGATGAAGTAAGCAGGGAGAAGGCTCGTGTGGAGCAGAAACACCGGCATTGACCTGTTGGGACGAATGGCCTGTTTCTGTGCTATAAATTCTATGTAATTGCCCACTATGATGCCTGCCACTAAGAAAAAAAACTCCCATCAAACTTCACAGTATGCATCTTTTTTTTAAATAACCAGGTAGAAATAATTTTATGGTTAGAATATTATTTAATGATTCAGCCCCTTTGTTTTAAAGAGTTTCCCTCTATTTATCTGTTTCCCATGCAGTACTTTCATCCATCTTATTTATCCCTCAACCATCACAAAAAGCACAGATTATCTGGTTACTTATCCCGCTGCTGTTTGTGGGATTTTGCTCTGCTCAAATTGGCTGCTGCATTTCCCGACAACAGTGACATCACTTCAAAAGTAATGTCAAAACTGAAGAGGGGAGCTGATGGCGGCCGTGATGGTCCGGTGCTGAGATCACTCTCCCTGTTTCGGGCAGCCAGCTCTCGTCGCTCACTCCCGCAACCGGAGCGAGGTGCTCGGCGAGTCGGGCAGAGGCAGCGCAGCGCGGTGAGCAGCAGCAGCAGCCAAGCCGACCCGCTGGAGCACATTGGCCGGCAGCTCCTCGGCGGGAAGGAATTCCGACTGGGAGGAGGGGAGCCGAGCATGGCGGCCAGAGGCCGACCCGTGAAGAGAGAGAAGTAGGCCCCGGGCCGTGGAGCGTGGAGCCAGCGACGATGAAGAGGAGGCCGCATTGGAGCATTCACATCCCGACGATGTGTTCGGCAAGTCGGGCAGAGGAGCGCAGAGCAACGAGCAGCAGCAGCAGACTCACGACACGCTGCAGCACGTCGGCCGGCAGCTCCATTTCGGGTAACTCGCAGTCCGGATGGGAGCCGGGCATGGTGGCCAGAGCGGGAGAAGCAGGCCACCACACGTGGAGCCAGCAACAGTGAGGAGGAGGCCGCGGTGAAGAGGAGGACGGAGCGGCTGAGGGACATCGTGCTCCCACTGCCACGGGAAGCCATTGTATGGACTCTGAACGCGGCGCTGTATGTATAGCTGACGCATCCCTACGGGGAACAAGCATTCCATTGTACTTGTTACATATGGCAAATAAATCTAATCTGAGATCTGAGATCTGAGATCTGAATCTCATTCTGAATCATTGGTTTCATAAAGTGCTTCATAAAGCACTTTGGGATGTCCTGTGGCAATGAAAGGCACCATATAAATGCAAGTTCTTTGTTTTCTTTCTTGTGATGTCATCTGAACTCCTCAATGAACAACCTCCCTTGTAGTCATTTTCTACGTGGTGTTGTTAGAATTATTAACTCCATTTGTCACACACTTGTTAATACTAACCATGGCTTAAAAAAAGTTTCCAACCAAGCACAGGTAACTGGCATTTAGAATGACTGAAATTACAGCACAGAAGTGCTGTACTAGTGCTGACTTTATAACTGCCACTATCTATTCTAATCTTATTTCCTGAACCCTTCTATATTGGTGCTTTTCAAATAATTATCCAATTCCTTTTTAAATCAAGTTATAGTTGTCGGGGATTTCCTAGGGGGTTCTCCTGCCGTAGCTTTGGCAGAAGATTGGCTGAAAGCAGGGCTTCTGGCAATCTTCTGCCAAAGTTACGGTGGTCAATCAGGAAAACTCCTGAGGAAATTCTCTTTGTTAACAGCCACTGGTGGTAAAGCAGTCCATGTTCTGATAGTCTTATTTGTGGAAATATTTCTTCTACCTTCTCCATTCATTTCTACTTGTGATAATCCGGAGTTTATTTCTCCTTGCTACTAATTCACCAACCAGTGGAAACAATTTTCCAGTATTTCCTCTCCCAAAACCTTTCATAATTTTGAAAATCTTAGATCGCAAACCTTAACCTTTATGCCAGTGAAAAGTGGCCCAATTTTTCAAACCTGTCTTCATGAATATATCCTCGGGTTACTGGTATAATTCTAATAAAGCTTAGCTGTATCCTTTCCGTAGTTCCAATATTCTTCCTACAATGGGGTTCCCAGTACTGCAAGTAATACCAATGTCTTGTACAAATTCAACATCCCTTCCTTGTTTTTATGTTTATATGAAACCCAAAATTCGATTTGCCTTTTTATGCCTTATTCTGTCATCATTCCCACCTCTGAAGATGTATATAACTGCATTTCTAAATTTCTCTCTTCTTCGACTCTTAAGAATCCTATCATTTAAAATATACTTCTTTTCACAGTACATTTCCCTCCAAAGTTTACTCTTTCATAGTTCCCTGTATTAATCTGTATCTGTCACCTACCCACCCACTCCACTGAGCTCCTGATAGTTTGGATTCGGCCTCATAATTTGCAATGCCTCTAATTTGATGCAATCAAATTTTGATATAATTCTCCTTATGCCTATGTCTAAATTATTTGTACAAGCAGAAACAAAACAGGTGCCATCACAGATCTATGGGCACACCATTAACCACAACCGTCAATCTGAAAAACATCCATTTACAGCTAGCATCTGCTTCCTGTCGCTTCAGCATCTCTCAGTCCATATGGCTACATTCCAAATAACATGCACCTTAATTTGGCATCTTATCAAGTGGCTTCTGAAAATCCATACATACAAAATTCACCACATTCCCTCTATCCATGTACTGTAATGTCTCAGAAAATTGTTCAAACATAGCCTGCCCTTTAACTATCCATTATAACTGCTCCGAGTAGCCTAAGCCTTTCCAAATGTTCACTAATTTCATCTCTATTGTCGACTTCAGGGGGCCGATCTTCCATTGCCCTGGCAATGGACAAGTACAGTGCTAGAATGTGCAATTTCAACACCGAACCTCCAATTCCTGAATCCAAATCATTTATGCATGTGGTGAGCAATAGTGGTCCCAGGACAGATCCCTGTGGGACATCACATCCCACTTTCTGCCATTCTGAGAAACTTCTTTTAATTTCTACCATCTGTTTTCTGTTTTGTAACTACCTGTCAAACCATCCTGCAACCTGGTCCCTGATGCAACTTTCCCTTATCTTTGTTATGAGTCTCTTACGTGAGACCTTACTGAGGGCCTTTTGAACATCCATGTCTACTACATCCACTACATTGCCTTTGCCTATTTTTTCTGTTATATAGAATCTATAGTGCAGAAACAGACCATTCACCCCAACTGGTCTATGCCAGTGTTTATATTAGGAGGTATGTCTGTTAATATCTGTAAATGTAAATGTCATCACTTGTCTGTACTAAAAATAATCAGAATTCAATCTCCAATCTCTCTTTCAAAGTTTTGGGGAAAAAGCAGAGAAACTCACAAAGGGTGAGGGGAGATGCCATTTTACTTCAATTTACTCTCATGCTCAAATTGAAAACAAGGACCTTTTGCAAACTGCGTGTGCTCAGACAGAACAGATGTGGTTGAAAGCAACATCCAACTAGTCTTTGGTAAAAAATATCCTGTCAAAGCCTAAGCCTTTGAAACAGCCTAAGACCTTAAAGTAAAAACTTTAAAGAAAGGCTTTAAAAGATAATTCAATGGGTAATGTTGCTGTAAAATATATTTTTTTTATTTTGTTTAAAACCTTATTTTGGATATTGGAAATTTCAGCTGCTGAGAAGAAATGGCAGACAAGCATTTTAAATGATTCAACAGTGACAGCAAAATGTTTACCTATGATTTCCCATTATAAAATAATATATTTTTGTATTGTAAATATTTCCATACAGTTTTCCCATTGGAAACATTTACATAGACAATTTCAATTATACATATATGTGAACATAAAAGGATTACAGGGAGTGTGTGGCAGATGCAAGATTTTTGAACAATATATAGATATAACTAATGTATCAGTAGAAGTCCAAAGAAGCAGTTATGAGGACAGGAACATGTGTGTGTAGGGGTAGAAGATATAATTATTTTGTATTCGTGAAATGAATGGCAAGTTCATTTTGGGGTCAGGTTGCAGATAAGGATACTGGATTTGTTTGATTGGCAGGTCAAATAAGGATTTGCAGATAATGTGGAAAAGGTATGTTCTTGAAGAGAAAGAACTCAAAAAAGGCATTTCAAGGTTTGTGTATCTGTAAGAAAAAGAGTGCCAAGTGTGGGAGACAGAAAATATAAATGATCCTAATTATAAGAATCGTTGCTCAAAAACTTTAAATTTCCCTAGCTTTTTACACCTAGCTCGGATCTGTATAATTATATTATTTGTTTTAATTTACTTCTCTCTGGTCTGCTGCAGCTCCAGGGAAAGGGGAAGTCAGGGCAGGGATGATCAAGTTGGGGAGTCAGTCATGTAGGAAGATTAAATTTGCCAAGGAAATTTGCCTAGGTTAGAACAAATCTGCTTATGATTAAGAGTGTTAACTGGAAGTGTTATGCAGAAGTGCAATTGAAAGTGTGTATGTCAGCACATACTAAGTGTTAAAGGAGGAGGTGTGTGACAATATAATATTTGCACATTTGCTTATTTTCCTGCCCTATTCTTGATATGCTTCTTGTTCTGGAAAACAAGATAGTTCATCCACAGGCAACCCAGCGCTGGCAAAGCTTTCCTCCCGCCACTGACAAAAGTGAGACTGGCAACACTTGCTTCATATTGGAAACCCAAGTATAAACATCAGACCAACACTCTTCCATTGTAGTTAGTAGGTCGACTCTCAAGATCAACTTAATTTTATTTCAATTCAATTCAGCAAAACTGAAAAAGATAAAAATGTGTTTTCATCAGATGACGTCAAAAAACTGACGGTGGTTTTGTCTTTACAACTGGAACGTCAGAATTAGAATTAACAAAAAGTCCTGGTTGATGTATACTCACTGAATGACTTGTGCCAATAAAACAGTTACAGTCTATTTCATATAATTCATTCACTTTTTTTAAAGAAAATTAATGAATTAACCAATAGTTTTATTTAAACATTGTAAATAACAGGAAAGTAGGAATTTAATGCTAAAAATCTGAATTATCCAATAATTCAAATTAAACAATGTAAACAATGCAAAGTGAAAATAAAGTGCTAAAAATTGAATTATCAAATTACTTGAACTAAACAACTTTAATTTAAGAGGTGTAATTATAATTGGAAAGAATACACAAATATTTCAGTGTTGTAATGTTCCACTACTGGATCACTGCAGCTAGAAACTATCAGGGAACTAAGTAAATAGTTGACTGCAGACTAGTGGCAGAAAATTGGTATTCCCAACAATACAATTTACTTTGCAGGTCCCTTGGACTTTAGACAACAACAACAATTTGCATTTATATAACACCTTTAACGTAGTAAAACTTCCCAAGGCGCATCACAGGAGCATTATTCAACAAAATTTGATGCAGATACTCCTGTGGTCCTGATTTCTTGCCTCTCTTCAAAAAAAAGTCAGGCCCCACACTTCAAACCTGCAGTATTTTCCATCCTTCTACTGAATATAAAATAGGTGCCAACTTCCTCAACCACCATTTTAGGGATACAAGGAACGGAAGATCATTTCAATACCTAGCAAAATAAATCTATACAAAAATCTTACTTTGCAATCAGGTGTCCTTTTTTCTTCCCAACCCTTACTTGATGGTCGCCGGGAAGAGGTGTACCTATGTGGAACTATGGGAATGAAGTCCACACCAACAGGTGGAGGAAATCCTACTACTGGGGGGTGAATTATTCGGTCCCACTGTAAAAACAAAATACACAATAATTACCAGATTTTGCTTCTAGAAAAGTAAGTTTCAGTTAAAAAGATACAAATTACAAATTAGTCCGCTTAATAGTTGGCTTTACCCCTTAGAAAAATAAATTCTCTAACCACAAGATCATTTAGCTTGTGCTGTCCAGAGTGTTGAAACTGAATATTTATAGCAATAGCAAGTGTGTTAAAGTTGATTAAAAACCATTGGGAGACACTTCAGATTCAAAATGGACAAATATAACTTTTTTTGAACAATGGGGTGAATTTTCCCTTTTACTACTGGGCGGAAAACGGTCAGTAGCGGATTAGCCGCCCATTTTACACACTGCCCCATTTTTATTTCCATTGACCAGTGGAAATTAGGCTGTGTGTAAACCCGGCGGCTGGTGAAAATTCACCCCAGTGAATTCTAAATAATTTTCAACAGAGATACAACTATCTCTGCACACACTATCAAAGCACTTTGTGCTTTGTATGTTAGTGAAAGATTAATACTCTAGAACTCCAATTCTTTCCTTTGCAACTAAAATATAAAGAAAACCTGTTGTAGATCCTTCAGTTTAAGTGTTATTCATTCTATCCAGGCTTCAAACACAACTGAACTTTCCCTCCTTTGCTATCATGGAGTCCAAAAGCATACTGGAAGCACCACCTACTTGATCGCTTCTGAGGAAACTGTGCACAAAAGCCATATCATACTGTGAGCTAATAAATTTTTCATATTCTGATGAACTCATGAAAAGTACAGGGTTGGGATGATGATAACTTGAATTCTACAGCATTTTATACATCTACAAAGGTTAGTGACCATCACTGCACAATTGATACATAGGAAGCACCTATAACATAAAAAATGTTGGGCTAATCTATAGTAAATCAAATATTGTAACACAAGTGCTGTACAAACTACTATTGATTCAACAGATCAAAAAACCCTAATTTTTCAACGTGAACAGAAGCTTTTGTTTTTATACTCTAGAACATATTAAAACTAACAAATAAAGCCCGAGTTGATATATTCTGAGCGAGCCTTGTGCTAATAAGGCATTACAGCCTACGGTGTCAGCCATGGCTCAGTGGGTAGCACTTTCAGCTCCGAGTCAGAAGATTGTGGGTTCAAAGTCCCACTCCAGGGACTGGAGTGCAAAATCCAGGCCGACACTCCAGTGCAGTACTGAGGGAGTGCTGCACTGTCGGAGGTGCTGTCTTTCAGATGAGATGTTAAACCGAGGCCCCATCTGCCCTCTCAGGTGAACATAAAGGTCCCATAGCACTATTTCGAAGAAGAGCAGGAGAGTTCTCCAGGGTGTTCTGTCCAACATTTATTCCTCAAACAACACCACTAAAACAGATTATCTGGTCATTATTACATCGCTGTTTTGTGGGACCTTGCTGTGCACAAATTGGCTGCCACGTTTCCTACATTACAACAGTGACTATACTTCAAAAGTGCTTAATTGGCTGTAAAGCGCTTTGGGAGGTCCTGAAATTGTGAAAGGGGCTATAGAAATGCAAGTTCTTTCCTTTACTCCTTATAATTCAAAGTTTCTCTTTGAATGTTCCCATAAGCAACAGCATTGTGGGAATTTAATACTTTGTTAAAGAACAGAATTGAGCAGTAGACTGAATCTTTTGCGTTTATTTAATCACCGATCTCAATGTTGAAATTCTGCTTCCGAATTTTATGTTATACCTCACATGCTTAGTTCTTTGCAAACAGTCTTACATTTCCATTTTTACTAATTGCTACAAAGGCTGATTAGTCACCACCTTGCATAATTTTTTCTCCTACAGATTACATAGAATTTACAGTACAAAAGTAGGCCATTCGACCTTTCTAACCCTATCCACATAACCTTCTATATTTCTCTCTCACGTACTTATCTAGCTTCCCCTTAAATGCTATTTGCTTCCACTACTCCATGTGGTAGCGAGTTCCACATTCTAACCACTCTCTGGATAAAGACATTTCTCCTGAATTCCCTATTGGATTTATGAATGACTATCAAATATTTATAAACCCTAGTTTTGGACCCCCACTCCCCACAAGTGGAAATATCTTCTCTACATTTACCCTATCAAGCCCCTTCTTAATTTCAAAGACCTCTATTAGGTCACCCTCAGACTTTTCTAGAAAGAAGAGCCCCAGCCTGCTCTGTCTTTCCTGGTTGGTTATAACCTCTCAATCCTGGTATCATCCTTGTAAATCTTTTTTGCACCCTGCCGGTACCTCTACATTCTACATGCAGTATGGAGACCATAACTGTACACAGTACTCCAAGGGGGAAAAAATTGGGTATCGCCCATTTTGGAGCGCTAATATCAGCCGGACGCAAGGTTTGGCGCCTGGCGCTAATTATCGCCTCCGACTGCAAAATTCACCTCTATCGCCCCTGGAGGTGATTTGAGCGCTAAATCAGGCGCTACACACCTTTCTTAAGACGTTAACATCGGGGAGCGAGGCGCGACCTCAGAACACTACCGAAGCTCAGGCGATGTCAGTTACCATGGAAGCCAGACAGACTGGTGCTATCCAATTCTTAAAGGGGAGGGGGCCATGTTGCTGGCCAGCCACACCCCACTCATTGCAGCCTTGAACCTCGGCCTGGCGAGACCTCTAAAGCAATTGTGTTGGAATGGATAGGCCCAGGGAAAGAGCTCAGTGCTTAGGAACCTCAAAAGTGGTGCTGTGGACCAAATCTCCTTAGGACAGCATTAAATTTCTCCAGACGTCTCTCCCTCTCTCAACCTGCATGTACCAAAAACTTTGCCGGCAAGAAGCGCACGCCTTTAAATAGCACTCCCTCAGCCCCTTCCCGACTTGAAAATGTTCCCCTCTACCTGTCGTTCCTAGCGGCAGGCACTAAGGCAGGGAGCGTGACTCAATATCCGGTCCGGCGTGCTACCGGGGCGTTGCACGCTCGACTATGTCACGATCTGCAGGCGCAGGAGATCATGGCGGTAGTGTTTAGCGCCGCTGCAAAATGACTGGTCAATTTTGTGAGCGCCATTAAAATCACCGCGCTTGGGCGCTAAGTTACTAGCCCCCCCCCACAAGTGTGGTCCAGCTAAGGTTCTACATAAGTTTAACATAACCTCTCAGCTTTTCAATTCTACCCCTCTAGAAATTAACCCCAATGCTTTGTTTGCATTTTTATGGCCTTGTTAACCTGTGTTGCTACTTCTAATGATTTGTGACTCTGTACCCCAGATCCCTTTTCTCCTCTACCCCATTCAGACTCTTATTTTCCCCAAAGAGTATGTGGCCTCCTTATTCCTCCAACCAAAATGCACTACCTCACATATATCTAGATTGAAATTCATTGCCATTTACACAGCCATTCTGCAAGTGTATTAATGTCTTCTTGTATTTTGTCACAATCTTCCTCTGTATTGAACTATAACCCCAATTTGTTGTCGTTCACAAATTTTGAAATTGTACTACTGAGTCCCAAGTCTAAATGGTGGATAACAGTGGTCCTAGCACCGATCTCTGTGGAACACCACTTCCCACCTTCCGCCAGTCTGTGTAAATACCTTTAACGCCTACTCTCGGTTTTCTGTTTTGTAGCCAGCTTGCTATCAATTCTGCTACTTGTCTCCTAACTCTACATCCCCTGACCTTAGTCATGAGTCTGCTATGGCAGGGGTTCTCAACCTTTTTGCTTCTGAAGCCCCCCTCCTGTGTTATAAAAATTCCATGGACCCCCTGTAACATAACACAAGTATTTTTTCCGTATAAAATCTCTCTCAGCGCCGCTCTCACTCATCTAGTTACTGCTGCTGCTGCTATCCTGGCACTGCAGAAAATACTGGTCCCCAAGGCCATCCCACTCCCACTTTCTCTCCACATGAGCCCCAATCACCTGACCCCCAGTCTCCCTCTTTCCCCCACAACCCCTGACTCCCTCACTGACTGTTCCTGGCACATCAGCCAGTCCTGGTTCTCTGCTTGATTGTCAGTCAAGCAGCCATTTTTCTCCCATCTCCAATATTTTTATAACTAAAACAAAAATGTACAATGAAACTGAAAAAAAACACAATGGCCGGAATTTTGAAGGGGGGTCAGCGGGCGCGATCGGTGGTGGGTCGGGTGGGAAAGTGAGTTTTCTTCACAGCGGATCAGGACCCCACTGTGAACCCCTCACCACACACCTTTCCCAATGTTGGGTCTGTCAATGCTGAGCAGACTTGACATGCAGCGGTGAGAGACCCAATTCAGGTGGTTTGTTTAGAGCCACTTAAGAATGATTTTCAGCTCACCTTCTACATTTGACAGCTCACCCATGTGGTCCACGTCTGTGACGCTGGTCGTGAACCACATCTGTCAAGCTGAGGTGGGAGTTCAGTGGCCATTCAATCAGCTGTTGAGTTGACAGCTTGAAATGTACAGTAAAAGCTCCCCCCCTTACAGGGATATCTTCCTTCAGCCACAAGCTCTTCCTCACTGCAGTTCCACAACAGATTCACCATGCTGCAAGTCTTTACACAAGTCACCATCCAGTCTAACCTCATTACGCCTCTCACCATTAACAGATCATTTCTGTCATCTTCACCTGCCATCTATTCTATCAGCATTGGTGCTGTTTATACTCTCTCATCTTGGTCCTCAGAATCCCACGACGATGAGCCCCAACACCAGCAGCACCAGGCACACCAGCAGCACCAACAACAACACCAACCTTCTCCACAATCAACAGATGTTGCACAGGACACAGGGCATCAGCACCCGACCACATTGCTACCCGGGAGGCCAGGGATGGCCTCACCATGGCCACATTTACTTCACCTGATGCAGTACACCCTGGCTGCCACATGATGTGCCAGGTTGGCACCACCCCACATCAACACCATAAACCATCCCTACAATGCCCAAGCCATTCCTTTCACACTCATGACCATTGTGGGGGGGAACCATTATGTCTCACCATTCACTGTAACTCACCAAGACACTTCCAATGGTGCACACAAATCTGTCCAAGACCGGAAAGTGTTGGAAATAAAGGTTTTAATGTTTGACAGCACATTAACAGAAACTTTACATGAACATTGCATAAAACACCCAAGTGCCTACCCTTGCATGTTGTTAGTTAGTATGATTGCACTAGGATGAGGGTGAGGGTGAGTGTGAGGAATGGCTAGTGAGATGGGGAAGTGATAATGTAGATAGAGAGGGATGGGTGGAGGTGCAAGGTAAGTTGGTGTGAGTAAGGATGTGCAGGAGTAGGGTAGGGAAGGCAGAGTGATGGGGATGTGATGAGAGGCACAGCAGGATGAGGTTGAGTGTGGCTTTGTACTAACGTTTCGTGATCTACTGAGATCATTGAAACGTTTGCGGCACTGCACCCAGGTCCTCCTGACCACATCCCTGCTTGTGCTCTCCTCTGCAATGTGCAACCAGGCTATGTTGATCTCCTGGGGAAGTCTCTTCCGCCCATGGAAAGGGAAGAGGACCTCCGTGTGTGCTATGACTCCCTCCATAAGCATAAGAACATAATAACATAAGAAATAGGAGCAGGAGTAGGCCAATCGGCCCCTCGAGCCTGCTCCGACATTCAATAAGATCATGTCTGATCTGATCCTAACCGCCAATCCACTATCACAGAACCATCTCCTGAATCCAACAGAATTAGACACACGAAATAGGAGCAGGATCAGGCTACACGGCCCCTGGGCCCGCTCCGCTACTCACAGGGCCATGACCGATCCGAACCTAGACTCATGTCCAAATTCCTGCCCGCTCCCCGTAACCCTTAATTCCCTTTACTTCTAGGAAACTGTCTATTTCTGTTTTAAATTTATGTAATGATGTAGCTTCTACAGCTTTTTGGGGCAGCATATTCCATGGACCTACCACCCTCTGAGTGAAGTAGTTCCTCCTCATCTCAGTTTTGAAAGAGCAGCCCCTTATTCTAAGACTATGCCCCCTCTAGTTTCACCCATCATCGGGAACATCTTCCCCGCATCCACCCGATCCAACCCCTTCACAATCGTATATGTTTCAATAAGATCGCCTCTCATTCTTCTGAACTCCAATGAGTAGAGTCCCAATCTACTCAACCTCTCCTCATATGTCCATCCCCTCATCCCCGGGATTAACCGAGTGAACCTTCTTTGTACTGACTCGAGAGCAACTATGTCCTTTCTTAAGTATGGACACCAAAACTGTACGCAGTATTCCAGGTGCGGTCTCACCAATACCTTGTACAACTGAAGCAATACCTCCCCATTTTTATATTCTATCCCCCTAGCAATGAAAGCCAACATTCCCCAGCATATGGGGAGAGTCATGGGAGAGCCTGGGTGCAGCACCATGCCTTTGTGTAGTCATGGTCAGTGTTTGCAGAACCTCAATGCTGTAGAACACTGGCAGCACAAACGTCAAAATAAAGTTGGTCATTGTCCTTTTAAGTAAATTGGCTGATGACGCATCATCAAATGAGGTCACCAAACAAGCTTCCTCTAATTGGCCGGGAAACGCGCTGGGCGAGCTTAACAAGCCCCATCAAGGGAAATTCATTTCAGAGCGGGATGGATCCAGCGGGGTCAAGACCCGCCACCGAGGTCGCCCACCCGCTGAGGACAGCAAAATCACGGCCATTGTTTTTAAGGCCCGTATGAGAGTGCGGAGCCACCATTGGCTGATTTCAATAGTCACGGGATATTTGATCTGAATGGGTTGCAGTTGCTGCTGGTGACGTATGACAGTGAGAGGATTCGAGGAGTGAGGGGTGAAAGTAGAAGACCAACTGCCCCAATTAGCCCGGTGGAGGGGGAAAATCAACCCATGCAGTGTGTCGTTAGGATAAGTGTTGGGGGGGGGGGGGAAATGAAATATACAGCGGGACCTGGCGAGAGGATAGTGGAGGATGGCGAGCTGGAGCTGAGGGATCTGCGCTCAGAGACCAACGACCGCCGCCTCTCTTCCTTCTCAGCAAGCAGGGACCTGGACTCAGCGGCAACTGCCGCCGTCATCACACAGACGTTCGGGTGGTGGGGACGGCGGGGGGGTGGAAACAGAGATCCAAGTTGGGGCCGGAGCCACCAGTTTGCTCAGCTCAATCTTTATGCGACGGTGCATTTTTCTTTTTTTTTTTTAAATCTTATGGCGGACCCCTTGCAACCATCTCGTTGAACCCCTGTTTGAGAACCCCTGTGCTATGCGGTACCTTATCGAAAGTTTTTTGAAAATCGAAGTATATTACATCTGCTACATTACCCTTATCTGCTCTTTGTTACTTCAAAATAATTCAATAAGGTTGGTCAGACATGACCTTCTCTTTAGAAAACTACTGGCTATTCTTTATTATATTTTCAGTTTCTAGATGTTTTTCTATTACATCTTTGAGTAAAGATTACATTATCTTTCCTACCACTAACATTAAGCTAACTGGTCTATAGTTCCCTGGATGTGTTCTATCTCTAGCTATTGGGGTGGCTCTATATACTTGCTTTCAATGGGCACTGAGCAACTGGTGCACTCCTTTAGGTGCACCGCCAGTGCAGTATGTGGAACTAGTCTAATTTCTATCACAAATTGATTCTTAATAAGCCTGGTGCACAAAGTTGCAATACCCATTCATATTTCCCTGCGCTCATCAGGTCAGGTATCGTGTAACACCTTGAGCCTCTGTGCCTGACACTATGGGCGGCAGTAACCTAAGCAATAATGGACTTTGAGTGATGCAGAGCATATTTTCCACCCCTATAACTTTATGTCACATCCCAACTCTCCCATCACTGCCATGTTACTATTAACATGCAAATAACCAAAGTACCAGACACACATTCAGTTGAAAACTCATTACTTAACTATGTCTTCTGGAATCAATCCTCACAAACTCAAAACCAGCTGAGAGCATTGTAAGATAGCCATCTTAAACAATGCTCCATTGACGAAGATGTATGCTAAGATTTTAACAAAAATCTAACTGTGTTCGGACTGTTGTAAGCATGCTGGTATGTTTATACTTCCAGTAGCATAACTTAGTTTGTATGGCAGTAGAAGTTTCCAAATGTCACATTTCATAGGGTAATAATTTAATATTGAACCATAATTCACTATAAATCTCCTTTCAAAACCAGAACTTTTGCTTCAGAAATACAGGAAACTTTCTGGTGTCCGGCACTGATGGGACCGAGCTGGTGCCGTCCCATCAAAACTGCCGTAGAAACCAGCGCTAATGTTAAAACATAAGGAGCTTCTGAGCTCCGTGTGAAGCAACAAACCCTGTTGCTTAGCAACAGCTTCAAAACAGTCAGCGTAGCTTGCAAGCATCTCTGTAGCTAAGCAACAGCTTCAGCTAGACCTTGCAGAGCCACGACTGCAGAAAAAAGCAACAAAAAGAAAAAAAACTTCTCTGAACCGACTCTTGAATTTTGCCGGTGGAGAGCTTTCCGGACATTTAACCTCCAGATAAACGAAAGTTTCCTGTACTTTGAATAATAATTCAATTGGACTGATACAAGGTTCTTAATACAGTTGAGAAATTCTAATGATCATTAACCACAAATGCAAAGTTGGAGCAGTTTGTAATGTCAAGTCTATAATGGTGTTACAGTGTGTCACTCACTAACTCATAATAAATACATACATATTGATGTTTTATATATTTACAAATGGGTAAAGTGCTATAAG
Source organism: Somniosus microcephalus (assembly GCF_052327205.1). Classification (NCBI taxonomy): domain Eukaryota; kingdom Metazoa; phylum Chordata; class Chondrichthyes; order Squaliformes; family Somniosidae; genus Somniosus; species Somniosus microcephalus. Next base: position 50,128,709 of record NC_140994.1, on the reverse strand, counting down.
CCTAAGCAATTGTTTGCTATGAATACAGTGGCAACGGTTATATCATGTGACACAGTGAAGCATTACAACAGCATTTATGATGGCCGAGATATTCCGATCCCTACGGGTGTGTACAGGCTGTGTACCCACCCGTAGGGACATCAGAAATGCTGGTTTCAGGCATGCACAGCGCATGCGCTGAAAACCGGCATTTCCGATCTGTCAAGAATGCTCTTGACAGATCCTCTGCCTGCCCTGGAGAAGGGCCTCTGCGGGCGGATAGTTCTGCTTTTTGGAGACCCTCCGTCTGCAGAAAACCCTTACAATTCTTACACCTGGTAAAAGCAGGCCTAAGGTCTGATTTTACCAGGATAAGAGTTGAAAAAAAGTTTTGAAAAAAAAATTGATTCATCATTTAAAAATACTTTTAAGAAAGTTAAGTTTATTTTTAGCCCCGTAAAAAACTTTTAGGGCTGGATTTTCCAAGCCCTGAGGAGGCGGGCATGGAGGCGAGACAGCCCGTAAAATTGGAGAAAGTGGGGGCGGATGGCAAACCTGCCCTCATCCCGCCTCCGTGCCCACTTGCCAGGAGGCGGAAAGATGTGCAGCTTCGGGTCCCGTCTCCTGGAGGCGGGAAAGGCTTTTAATCCTTTTAACTGCCTGTTAACAGGTAGTTAACAGGCAGAAAAAAGGATCAGTGCCATTTTACCTTCACAGGTGAAGGCTTCCCGACCTCGGAGAACCCCACCAGGTTGGAGGAGATGTGGAGGGGTTCTGCGGTGGTCGGAGGCACCTGAAAGTAAGGTGTAGAGGTGAGTGATGTGTGCAAGTGTGGAGTGGTAAGTATGCAAGGTGAGTGATTAGTTGAAAAAAGTGTTCACTTACCTTTTTACTTCTATAGCCTTTAGCCGCGCTGGATCGGGAGAGCGGACATCCACCTTGTCAATTTCAGGTAATGGCTGATGAACCCTCCAATCCATCAGACATCAGAAATTTACTTATTTTCAATGTTTGTTGAGTCCTCACCACAAAGACTCATCAAACTAAAGAGAATGTCAGTGCTTGACAGCTTCACAGAGCTCTCAAATGCTGTCATTTCTTCTTTCAAGACGTCTTGATAGATAGCACGTCTGACATTGACGTGATCTGTCAGTGACTTCTTCCCTAATTGGCTTGCTGAGCCCACAGGGCGGGCTTAACAAGCTCAATCAGGGTAAAATCCCTCTGAATGGTCAGGTGAGGATGGAGGCGGGACATTGACACACAAGCAGCAGGCCCGCCTCCAACTCACCTCCATTCACAAAATCCAGCCCTAATTATTTTTTTCAAAAAATTTAATTTTTATATAAAATATTTAATTTATTGTCATTTCAATTCATTTTAAAAATGTGATTTAAAAAAAATTATTTAAAGTTTTACTATGCTTTTGGGGTGATCTTCATTCATATATTTGACAGGTCTTCTTGTCAAGTGTATGAAGGGAGATTCCCTTCTTTGATTGGCTCCCCATGGCCCACGTGATCCCTGGGACGTTGCGAACTGCCTGCGCCTCTGAGATACATGGGCCCTGCGCACTTAGAGTTTGGAGAGGCCCAGGATCGGAAGTGTGCGCGTCCCGGGAGCCCTCAGGTAAGGGCATAGATTTTTCCAGATCGCAGGCCTCCACATGAGGGAGGCCTGCGATCGGAAAATATGGGCCGATGTTCTTAGATATATGCTGCCAGGGGAAGAGGCGATAATTTGGAACAATTTTTCATGCTATCATAATTGGAAATTATATAGCCTCTATATAACACCATTTTAAAAATATTTTTTTCTAAAAGGTCAGGGCTTCAAGTTAAAACTAATTCATAAGCTTCATGTACATCTGTCAGTTAAAGGGAATCAACACTTAATTTAACATTTATAGGATAAAATTCCATAATTGCTTTTGTAACTTCTGTACAAATCGAGTTTCCCTCAAACATATTTATTAGCCACTTCATGCTTTGAATTTGTCCATCTATTACATATCACAAACACCTCCATCCCCGGCTCCATCGGCCTGCCCTGCTGCAAGATCAGGTTAAGCCCAGAGTGCATCATGCTCAACTCAGAACTCAGCTTCCGTTTTACATCCAATCCCTCACCAAGACTGCTTTCTTCCACCTCTCAAACATCATTTTCTCACTTCCACCCTCCACAGCATGTCATTCAGAACACTGCATCCCATATTTTCAACCATACCAAGACCTGCATTATCATCACCTTTCCAAATGACCCGTGTCCCAGAAAATCGAATTTAAGGTTCTCATCCTCACCTTCAAATCCCTCCATGGCCTCAGCCCTCACTACCTCTGCAATCTAGACCAATCACATATCCCTTGCATGCACCCTCCACACTTCCAACACCAGGCTATTTCTATTCCTTGCTCCCCCTATCAGCAGCCTCAGCTTCAGCAATTATGGCTCCCACCCCTTTTGTTCAGCATCTCTGCCTTGTCAATTCTTTCCTTGCCTTCTAAAACCTCCCAAAGGTCCTTCTCTTTCACCATGCTTTCTCTCCTTCCTAACTGCTTTCTCTTTCCATTCTGCTCAACGGCCAATCACTATCCAACATCCTGTAAGGTTCTCTCAGAGATCTCTGTTCATGAATAGCACAATAAAAATGTCAACAGTTATTGATAATTCAGTACCCAGCAAGCCCCAAGTGAAATCAAACCAATATATATCCTAGTACTTTTATTATTTATATAACAGTAATAGTAAAGATAAAATATTTTCTGTCAGTTTCCCAAACAATTTCAACTTCCAATTTTAAGCTGAAAGAAGAATTTACAATAGCATATTGTTAAAAGTGATTTTCTTTTAAGTAATATTCAGTTCATTGGAATTTCTTCATATTTTTCCATATTTCCTAAGGGCAACCCTTGTGGAATCACATTGAATTATTGATTATGTTGAAATTTACTGCTTTATCACATTCCCTACCTGCATATTTGGAAGTGGAAGCTGGAGAACAGCTGGCTCTGGTGGAGAAGGCATCACCATCAAAGGAATGAAAGAATCATAAGGAACCTGCCAACCCGATGGAGCTTGTAGAAACTCAGGAGGGGTGCGTGGCGAGGGCAAAGGATGAAGCTGGGGAGGGCCAATTATTCTGAAAAGACCAGGTACAGCTGGAGCACTCCAAATCCAGGGAGGTGGTTCTCCATTCATCTGCCAGATCTGATGTTGTCCTTTTGATCGTGGAACTGGAAACATCCTACACCTTACATCCCACAGTCCCAGAGTGTTGCCTTTTAGAAACATTGTCAAATGAGGTGCAGCATGTATAACAAAGTTGGAACAGAGAAGCAGCACAACGTGATGTGGGAATCAGAGAGCATTTGTACAGGTCTACCATATGTTCATCTAATAAAAGAGTAAAGAAGAAAGAATTATTATTACCTATTTTCTTCTGGCTAACAAAATTCTTCACAGCCCTACAGCAACCTCCTGATTTTGTTTTCAAATGTTAAGTAAAAAAGACTTTCAGTTCCCATTCATAATTAACTAATTCTACTTGATCTCGTGATTTCTGAGAATCAAAAGAAACTCCCTTCAAGTACATATGTGGATGAGGGGAATAAACACTTTACATTTACAGTAGTAGAATTGTTTGAATATTCAATAAAAATGCATTTTTTCCCCACCCAAACATTCCTTCCCTCCAGTCACAGCATGCAGTAAGTTTATGTAACTACTTTATAGATTTTAATAAGGTTTGTATCAGTTGTACAATTTATAAAAATGTCATTTGAAACTGATTTCAAACCACAAGAGCATTTGGGTTTTTTTTTTAAAAAAGGGGAGACTTTCTTCCGTACTTCAAAGTTCAGTTTGAGATTAGAGGAGTGTTTACTGCTGCTTTAAATATTTCAATAGCCAGATTTCCATTGAAAATAATTTTTTTAAATGCTTAGGGAAACTACAGCAACCATAATGCTTTGTGCTGACAGTATTGCTTGCGCATCTTCAATAATGTTGCCTATGAAACATTGCCTGGACAGGAAAATTAGTAACAAAGCAAACAAATATAACAGAATTAATAGAGTTTTTAAAAGAAACATGAAAAAGTACACTGAATTTGAAGGCACTTTCACTGTACTTATTTGAAAGCAAAACCATTTAATTTTATGATTAAAACTGCAAAATGATGCAGCTGTAGTTTTCACCAAACATCCAAACCATTAATCAGTTATAGTTTAACCCAAAACCTTTCAAAACATCAATGCTATTTCTAAAATGCCGTATTTCATATTCATTTCGTCATAGCTCCCCCATACCTATAGTTTGCATCCAATATTTTTTAGCAATATAAATCTTATTACAGTTCCAATGGTCATGTAATACATCACATTTGAGATCATTTTGATGTTAAAATATGCTAGTTTTGTAAATGAAGATAAATTACAATTAATCTAAATAAAGCACAAAGTTGCCAAGGTGGAAACATTCTACTGAATGTTTAGCACCAGCATTAAATAAGATGGTTTGCATAAATTCTTATGCAAGAAATATAATTCACAAAAACTGCCAGCTTTAGATTTTTTAAAAACTCAGCGCCAGAGTTGTAAAGCAAACAGCAGATAAGACAAGTTATTGATTTCTATTCGAAAAAAACCACAATGCAAATATTTTTAATTAATGAAATAGACCAGTCTAGGTGCACAAACGATGAACGCCTAAGACCATGCATTTCGCAGATTTTGCTCTTTAGCAATTATGCCCACTTTTTGCAGTATTTTGAGCTTTGCCCAGTAGCTCCACCAAACAGAATAACCACAAACCGCACGCTCGGTTGGTGAACCAAACTGACAGCATCCTATCCGGCTACAAGCTGCTTCGTGACTGCAGTGGAGCGAGCTCCGAGGCTGTCCAACACACAAGTGCTGATTTGTCTTTATTGGGGAGGTGGGTGTGGGGTGGTGCCTTGGTTTTGGCGGCACAGTTAGCATTCCACGGTAGCCCTGATAAATGTGGCGGAGAGCTGGCGCTGAATATTTATCGTCACCTGGAATATCCGCGCTCCTTTTCCCCTCCAGGACGGCGAGGCAATCAGTGCAAATTAAAACCGTCCGCTCACTTTTCGCAGCATTATCCTGCTGCACGAGCCAACAGAGAGAAAAAAAACCCCACCAAGTTTCGGACTTGAATGATCAGACAGAGCCGCCTTTCTTTCAATAAACACCGGACGCGCAGACACAGCGAATGTGACGAGGTGGTAACCGATGTGGGAACTCTGACTAAATGTGTCCGTTGTCTCTCAGGAGGAAAATAAAACTCTCCAATACTCAGCAAGAAAACAACGCCGAGGAGAGAGGGGGGGCAACAAGAAAATAAATGAAACACAATTGAGTTCCTACCTCGAGCAAACGTCTTCTCTTCAACACTCAACGCGTTTCGAGTTTGACAAACGCAAGCGGCTTCTTTTTCTTACCTGACAATCACCGTCTCTGAGAGAATTGTGTCGGACTCTCCCGCCCCCGCCCCCCGGGTCAGTAGTATTGAGGCGACAACACTTGGACAAGCTGGAAATACAGTTAATGGGAGATGCTAGTTTGAAGAATACAATGAGAGGGGGGGGGGAGAAACGCACACACTGGCCCCGAGTTGCCAGAGGGAACCACGAATAAAGGCGCTTTTCTTATTCCTTTCAATCCCGATAGCTCCGCTCTGAGCGCTCGCACCCCCCTACACGCGGCGAGGATCTTGTTCTGCCTGAGCTCCTGCCTCCGAGCTCACACAACAGCTAAACAACGCCACCGCCGCTGCTACCACCCTGCCTGAAGTGCCGCTTGCCACAAAATAATCTTGCGTTTTTTTTTGATATCTGCTCGTGCTGGAGGACAGCTTCGGTGCAATTTGGCGGATGCCAGTTCATCTATTCTACTCTATCGCGATAATTAGAAAGGAAAGCAGGTCAGGGCTTTTATTGATGAACTGATTCTGGGAAACAGGTGCACTCAGCCAAGCTGCCTTTCATGGGGCTGCACTGACTTATTGAGTTTGCAATGTGTCTGGGGCTGGGATAAAATGTAACCATAACTGAATGGCTACAAAATCGTGTAGGGATCTTTCCAAATATTCTTTTCCTCGTCGTTTTAATTACTTTTTTTCTTCCAATAGTTGGGGAAATTAGATTTAGTTAAAAAGGACAGTCGTTAACAAAAACAAATGAAAACAGGTTTGTTATATGATTTTCAGGCGCCATCAACAAAGCATCTTGAGCTAGAAGTCATTTCGTGTTTTGTAAGCTGCTGCATTGTAACATAAAATTAAGCAAGACCATTTGAAGCGTTTTGTTAGATGTGTGTTATTCAGTAACATCACAAGTCACGCAAAGAATGATATTGAACCAGGCCTAAGCGAATATCCTGAAGAAATCTTAAATGTCCTGAAAGTTCTCCAGGATGATAAAATTTCTATGATTCTCTTACCAATTTTTTTTTTCCTCAAACATATCGTGCAATGTGAGGTTTCCACCCAGATTAGGAAAGGCAGTATGATGCCTCTTCTCAACCATTCCATGTTTTACATGTTGGAAAGCATTAGCGTGATATGTGCATATTGCCTTGTGATAGCAACTAATGTATTTCCAAAATCTGTTACTCCTGCTGAGATTTTTTTAAACTGATGTTTACAGTACTTAGTTTAATAGTTCTCAAACAATAGTGCAAATTCACAAACAAACTTTATGGATTCCATTACTTTATTAGTGAGATTAAAATACCAGCAATAGTTTGCCACCATGCAACTAATCTTCAAACACATTTTAATTATTTGGGCAGTGATAAGAAAAGTAAAATTTACATTTGAGACTATGTGGCATTCAGTCAATATTAAACAAGTTGGAGCACAGGACAATTAAGTTTCTAATGAAGGTTGAAATTAGATGTTAAAGGAATAGCACGCAAATGGGCAGAGCCAGATAAAGCAACATTTCTCAGACATTTACCCCTGTGGCTTCTCCACTGTACACAGCTACAGGAGATAACTCACAAAAATAAGGAGTGATATTGCCGTCATGTCCAATAATAAATTCAAACCCAGGCAAAAGTCCAGCTCATCCCAACTTTATTAATATATATGCATATTTTGTATTGAAATTAGATTAAAGCAATTTACTTAGATACTTCTCTAGGCAAATACTACAAATTACTTTATGCAAATTAGATTTTTGATTGCTTGAGACTGAAGATTGCATAAAACTAAAAATGTGATACTATCTCTTCAACTGCTTTCAGCTGAATTCCCACATGCAAGCTTTTGGCAGGGTTTCCTGACACATAAATGACTGTAGGCCACAGGGAATTCAAAGTAGATATCCTAATACAAGCTATGGTGAGTATATTTTCTGTCAGATCAATAACACTATCAGATACAAGTCAAAGCAACATTTGTGATAACTAGAAACAGTCAGTTGAGACGTAAGGGGTGTGACCTCACAGACCTAACATTTTCTCGTTTTTGACTGCCACTGTTTTCCCCTGGTGTCTGTAACAAGCTTGTTCTAATGCTTCAATCCTTGAACAAAAGGATTCCAAAACTATCCAACTTTGAACGTTCTGAGACAGCAATTAATTCATTTTTTGGTATATGCTACTTGGTACATCGACAGTAATGTAACAATCCTGGACAGGTTTATTTACAATTTGATTTCCAACTCTACGAAACATGAAGTAGACACAATATCAGCCTTGGTTTATAAGACCCATGGTCTCCTATTTTAGGACTTACAGTTCAATAATGAATGGTAGATGTCTCTCCAGGCAACAATGTCGGGGAGATTACAGGACTATAGAATTTCATTAAGCATCCTGCATTGTTTCTCTCGGCTGCCTCAACAACTCTGAGTAAAGATGCCAACTGGCTTTTAGGAATTATTGGACAAATTATACAGAGACTTTAGGTGGGTTATGGGACACTGAATCTTCATAGGTTAGGGACCCTGTTGCTAATTGGAAACAGTCAGGGTGCATCTTTGAGTAGTTTCTTTGGTGTCGGCAACATTCACCACCCACCAAGAGACAAGAAAATTTTACATCAGTTTTTATTCTTTAATTCAAATTTTATTCAAAAATTTGATAGGTCAATTTAACAAGTAGAACAAGTAATTACTCACAAAATTATTTGACTGGTTTATTTCTTTTCCTCTGTTGACCTTGTATACCTTTGCCTCCAGACCTTTTTTACAATCAAATGTCACATTCGCAATTAGTTTCATACGTTATTTCTGATTACTTCTCATCGCAACCAGCTTTTTGATATGTGGTGCTAGCATTCATTCACCAACATAAGTCCATTCTAAGTGATTATCCTGTTAATGGTGCTTTATAAGCTCCAAATTGTAATAATTACAATTCTAAATCTACTCCAATTAAATGTAGATGCTGTGGGGTAGATTTTGACTTGGGCCCCCAAATCAGCGCTCAATGGGCGGGGCAATCGGGCTATCCACCAGCTGAATCGTGTGTGAGGCCTGAACTATTTTGGTGGTCAGGCTTCATTAACAAATAACAGGTGAACTGCAAGCTCTTAAAGCAAGGATATCCTTAGAGCAGAGACAGAAGACTGGATGTGGCATATAGCGCCAAGATTTTCAGATGCTGCCATGGAAGTTTTGACTGAAATACTGAGGGCTCGCAGGAACGTCCTCTTCGCCTCCAGTGCAACTAGAGTTCCAAGGCAAACACCTCAGTAGGCCTGGAGGGAGGTTGCTGAGCATGCAACACAGTCAGCCTCTTCCAAAGGAAATCATAGAATGGTTACAGCACAGAAGGAGGCCATTTGGCCCGTTGAGCCCGTGCCAGCTCTCTGCAAGAGCACTTCAGCTAGTCCCAATCCCCTGCCCTTTCCCCGTAGCCCTGCAAATATTTTTCCTTCAGGTACTTATCCAGTTCCCTTTAGAAAGCCACGATTGAGTCTGCCTCCACCACCCTTTCAGGTAGTGCATTCCAGATCCTAACCACTGCGTAAAAAAGATTTTCCTCATGTCGCCTTTGGTTCTTTTGCCAATCACCTTAAATCTGTGTCCTCTGGTTTTCGACCCTTCCGCCAATGGGAATAGTTTCTCTCTATCTACTCTGTCTAGACCCCGTCTAATTTTGAACACCTCTATCAAATCTCCTCTCAACTTTCTCTGCTCTAAGGAGAACCACCTCAGCTTCACTAGTCTATCCATGTAACTGAAGTCCCTCATCCCTGGAATCATTCTCATAAATCTTTTCTGCACCCTCTCTAAGGCCTTCACATCCTTCCTAAAGTGTGGTGCCCAGAATTGGACACAGTACTCCAGTTGAGGCTGCACCAGTGTTTTATTAAGGTTCATCATAACTTCCTTGCTTTTGTGCTCTGTGCCTCTATTTATGAAGCCCAGTATCCTGTATGCTTTTTTAACTGCTGCCACCTTCAAAGATTTGTGCACATATATCCCTAGGTCTCTCTGTTCATGCACCTACTTTAGTTTATATTGCCTCTCCTTGTTCTTCCTACCAAAATGTATCACTGCACTTTACTGCGTTAACTTTCATCTGTCACGTGTGGGCCCATTTCACCAGCCTGTCTATGTCTTCTTGAAGTCTATCACTATCCTTCTCACTGTTCACTATACTTCCAAGTTTTGTGTCATCTGCAAATTTTTAAATCATGCCCTGTACTCCCAAGTCCAAGTCATTAATGTATATCAAGCAAAGCAGTGGTCCTAGAACCCACCCCTGGGGAACACCACTGTATACCTTCCTCCAGTCCAACAAACAAGCAACCGTTCACCACTACTCTGTGTTTCCTGTCACTTAGCCAATTTTGTATCCATGCTGCCACTGTCCCTTTTATTCCACGGCCTTCAGCTTTGCTGGCAAGCCTATTATGTGGCACTTTATCAAACACCTTATGGAAGTCCATATACACCACATCATCCGCATTGCCCTCATCAGCCCTCTCTGTTGCCTCATCAAAAAACTCGATTGGAAATGGGTACAATGCTGAATGAAGTTTAATAACATAAGAACCAGGAGCAGGAGTAGGCCAAACGGCCCATCAAGCCTGCTACGCCATTCAATAAGATCACATGGCTGATCTTTGACCTCAACTCCACTTTCCCGCCCAATCCCCATATCCCTTGACTCAGCCTTGAATATACTCAATGACTCAGCATCTACAGCCTTGGGGTAAAGAATTCCAAAGATTCACAACCCTCTGAGTGATGAAATTACTCCTCATCTTAGTCTTAAATGGCCAACCCCTTATCCTGAGACTATGCCCCTAGTTCTAGACTCTCCAGCCAGGGGAAACAATCTCAGCATCTACCCTGTCAATCCCCCTCAGAATCTTATATGTTTCAATGAGATCACCTCTCATTCTTCTAAACTCCAGAGAGTATCGGCCCAATCTACTCATAGGGCAACCCTCTCATCCCAGGGATCAATCTAGTGAACCTTTGTTGCACTATCTCTAAGGCAAGTATGTCCTTCCTCGGATAAGGAGACCAAAACTCTACACAGTACTCCAGGTGTGGTCTCATCAAAGCCCTGTACAATTGTAGTAAGACTTCCTTACTCTTTTACTCCAACCCCCCTTGCAATAAAGGCCAACATGCCATTTGCCTTCCTAAGGGCAAGGTACGAGGGCACCTAAATCTCTCTGAGCACCAACATTTAATAGTTTCTCACCATATAAAAAATATTCTGTTTTTCTATTCTTCCTACCAAAGTGAATAACCTCACATTTCCCCACATTATACTCCATCTGCCACCTTATTGGCCACTCACTTAACCTGGCTATATCCCTTTGCAGGCTCTTTGTGTCCTCCTCCACCTATCTTTGTATCGTCAGCAAACTTTGATACATTGCACTCAATCCCTTCATCGAAGTCAGTAATATAGATTGTAAATAGCTGAGGCCCAAGCACTGATCCTTGCGGCATCCCACTACTTACAGCCAGCCATCCGGAAAATGGCCCGTTTATCCCTACTCTCTGTTTTCTGTCCATTAACCAATCGTCTGTCCATGCTAATATATTACCCCCAACCTCATGAGTCCTTATCTTGCATAGCAATCTGACGAAAGGTCATCGACCTGAAACGTTAACTCTGTTTCTCTCTTCACAGATGCTGCCTGACCTGCTGAGTTTCTCCAGCATTTTCTGTTTTTATTTCAGATTTCCAGCATCTTCAGTATTTTCTGTTTGTATTAATCTTTTATGAATGCCTTTTGGAAAACCCAAATATACTACATTCACTGGTTCCCCTTTATCTGCCCTGCTAGTTACATCCTCAAAAAACTCTTAATAAATTTGTTAAACATGATTTCCCTTTCATACAACCATGTTGACTCTGCCTAATCATATTATGATTTTCTAAGTGCCCTGTTACCACTTCCTTAATAATGGATTCCAGCATTTTCCTGACGGCAGGCTAACTGGCCTGTAGTTCCCTGTTTTCTCTCTCCCTCCTTTCTTGAATAGCAGGGTTACATTTGCTACCTTCCAATCCGCTGGGACCGTTCTAGAATCTAGGGAATTTTGGAAGATCACCTAAAGGTCGAAGATCGGGCATGACCTAACATGCTAAGCCAAATTAAGATTTACTTATTGCTATGACTCCTTCCCTGCCTCACCTTGCCACAGCACTTCCTCCCCCGCCCCAATCTGCTTCTTTAATTATCCTCCGACTAGTTTTATCAGCAGCTGCTGTTGCCCTCAGAGCAAGCAAATGTTGTGGTCACCTGGTTGCACAAGGAAATCTGTGCACTCTTCTTGCATTTGCCAGCAAATAACATCCTACTGCTACTTTTCTGCACAAAGACACCTCCTCATCCTGCGCATTGCTTGCTGCATGCTGTGCTCATCATGCACGCATCAGTATGCCTCACACACTTTTACAAGCCTTTGATGCAGCCACTAATAAGCTCCCCTTATTTCTGCAAGACAAGAAATCCCACGTTAGCCATGACAGAATGAGAATAGGATCTGCCTCCCTTCAGGTCCTCATACCCATGGGGCAGAAAGCCCTAGAGATGTTGGGCACAGGCATCCTTCAGAGCAGCGGGAATGGAATGGAGAGGTGGAAGCAATGGAGCAGCAGAGTCTCTGCATTTTTCTTCATCTGTCCTCAATGTGCTACCTCTTGAGGGTATTGGGCCAATTGGAAATTCCTCACCACTCCACAGGGAAGAAATTGGGCTCTGTAGCGGTCAATATTTAGGCGTTACGTGACCTAATGGTGGAAAGTAGGGTCCGAGATGCGCGTACACACTTCTGATGGGAAGTGCACCGGACGGCATCTTGGTAAAGGTGTTTGTGCGTGTGCACCTAATGATCACTGGCAGCATGCAGAGCAGGAAGATTATACAACGTACAACGCAGTGTACAACGTTGATTGACGCCAGCGTTGCCATTTCCAAACACAAGGCTCCAGCCTACGCAATGTCTTAACCGGGCATAGCTGAACACGAGTTCAAATGGCATGAAGGACCCCCACCAGCGCTATTTAAAGGGATCATGAGCTACTTACAGATTAGTTGCTGGATTATTTCTTCTGGCTGCTGATGCAATTGTACGCCTTTCTTGAGCTTTCCTATACTTGCCTAAAGTTTGAATACTCTACAAGCAGTGGTCTGGCTGGTGCAGAAGTACTTTTTTGTTCATTTACAAACTTGTGTTGAAACAAGTTGCTTCCAGACATAGGTGGCCTGGTAGGCCTTCCTCTTGGAATTGAGCATGACTGGGAGATTGAGCAAAAGCCATGCAGAGCAGGACAAGCTGCTAGAAGAGGGAGGGGGAGAAGGGCTCTCAACAGGAGACCATACATGCTGAGGGTCTTTAAGAAGCAATTCTCTTACCTCAACTCAGGGAGGACCAGTGCTTGAGATGTCTTTGCTTCGCAAAAGAGATTGTGACTGAAATCTGCCAACTGCTGCAGCCACAACTGCAACCTCAAACCAGGGCAAGGACAGCATTGCCTGTAGCTGTCAGGGTGACTGTGGCTCTACCAACCTCAGAGACAGTGTCAACTTCATGATAATTAAATAAGTAAAACAAAAAAAATAATAAGTATATATTTATATATATATGTTTAATTGTATAACTAATTTTATACAGAAAAATTACTTGTGTTTGTTACAAGGGTTACATGGGAGGGGGGCCCTCAGAAGAAAAAATGTTGAGAACCCCTGCTCTATCCTAGTCTCTAAAATACGAGCAGTGTCAGTGTCTGAGCTGGTGGCTGCAAGTGTAATTTCGAGTGATGATGTCTCTTCATCTTCACTGTCTTCTTGCATTCCTCCACTGACTGCGAAGGCTCCAGTTCTTGGAAATCTGAAATGAAAAAGGGACAAGGGTTGGGTTGTGGTGAGGAAAGAGGAGAAATTAAGAAGTGCGTGCTTACGCCACCTGCAGCTTCTAAGTCAGAAGCGATTGCTTGGACGAGATAGAAGTGGGGTGAGAGAAGGAGGATTAAGTATGCAGATACCCTCATCATCGATCGCTTCAGCCCTGCCAGTGGCTACATCCTCAGTAATGCCTCTTCCCATGATGTCCAGCAATGTCTCCTCCATGGGGGTTAAAACATGCAGATGCGCTTGTCCACCTCCAGTTTTTTGCTGCTCTTATGTGTCACCTTCTCCTGCAATAAAAAGAGAAGTGTGTCAGTGAGTCTCCTGCAATATGTTTGGGTTATGTGGCTGGTTGGTTGAATAGCTGCCAGTGTGTGTGAGTTGTAGATGTGAGGCTTGCAACAGTACTAAGCATATGAGGGGGAGGTAAAGCATATGAATTTTAGGATTGAGTACTGATTGATAGAGATTGTTGGTAGGTAAGTGATGAGGACATAGTGAATTGAACAGTGGATGAGGCTAGTGGTGCAGTTAGTAGGATATGCCATTTGAAGGTGAACTCACTCACCTTGATAACTTGTGTGAGATTGTTAAACTTCTTCCTGCACTGTGTCTCTGTTCTTGGAGTAACACTCCTGGCATTGACCTCTGCCGCTAATTGTTCGCACTGCCTCCTGAGCATATGTCTGGAGGGCCTCCTGCCCCCCTACAGATATAGGAAGTCTCTCCTTTCCCCCTCGTCCACCAGGACCTCCAGTGCAGTGGCTAAAAACCTTGGTGCTCGCTCTCTCACAAGTTCAGCCATTGCTCAAAGTGTCACAGCACAGATTCCGTTTTCAAATATCTCCCACCACGTCTTACAGCCACAATGCACCTCCCCTTTTAAGTAGCGCTAGCCACTCGTGATATCAGGCCACCTGCTTATGCATGGAGCTTTAGATGTTGTTGCTGTTGCTGCTCCTCTTCCTCCTCCATCAATCATATAAGGATAGCCAAAACTGCTTCAATTTTAATGAGACCTTCTATCTGCTAAAAGGCTCTTCAAGTCCAGAAAAATTGTTAACCAACTTCTCCCACACAAATACAGCACTCTGGAGAAATCAATAATTCCTATTAGAACAGAGCAATTTACCTGTGAATGCCCCTTTCAATAGCGCTCCAAATATACTCTCAACTTTCTGCAAAGTCTAGTTTCCTGTGCAAGTTCCGCCCTCAATGGTAGTCCCGCTGAATCACCTGGAAATTGCAACAGGATCCTATCTGCATGATAGGACCCATGTTTAAATAGCAGAAACAGGTGAGCACCTAAGCCGTCCAGGTCCTAATCTGAGTAAAGATGGCAGCGGCCACCTCGGAAGCCCAAATGGGGTGGTATATACTGCGCTGCCATTTTAACCTCATTTGTGCCCATCAGAGCGGGTGAAAATCAGCCCCAGTGAAAAAAGTTAAACATTTTGTCATTGTCTTCATTCAACTCCAGATCTGTAGGTATCTGAAAGAGAAAGATACTTTAACATTTTGGGTATGATCCTTCATCATCAGAATATATCCGAGTCTAGCTTTATATTTCTATTGCTAGTTGACCTGCTGTGCATTTCCAGCCTTTTTTGTTTTATTTCAGATTGTCAGCATTAATGATTTTTCCCTTTATCCCTATGTATATATCTGGCCCGTTGCTGTTGAAGTGTTTCAAGCTACACAATATACAGCCTCTGCTGGTGCCAAAAAACATTAGGGTTAAATGGGACAGAAAACTAGGAAAATTGTAATAGCATCAGCTGGCGCTTTTATCACTGATTTTCCAGCCTGTGAAATTTGACTTTATTAGCACTAACAATCTGGTATTAGTTTAACACCCACTGCTAATTAATGCCAATTAAGGACTTGTTCAAGGCTACAAATACTAACTGGAAGTACACTCTGCTGAAAGAAAGAAATTCTACAATGGCACCCCATTCTCCTTGGGTCAATTAGAAATATTTTATCGCTCAGTAGATGTTATTTTATTCCACAATTGGTGTTGTTTTATCACTCTGTTAGTATTGTTCGATCCCTCAGTTGATTTATTTCATCCCTCAGTTGGTGCCATTTCATCCCTCAGTTGGTGACATTTCACCCCTCAGTTGGTGACATTTTATCCCTCAGTTGGTGCCATTTCATCCCTCAGTTGGTGACATTTTATCCCTCAGTTGGTGCCATTTCATCCCTCAGTTGATTTATTTCATCCCTCAGTTGGTGACATTTCATCCCTCAGTTGATTTATTTCATCCCTCAGTTGGTGCCATTTCATCCCTCAGTTGGTGCCATTTCATCCCTCAGTTGGTGACATTTTTATCCCTCAAGTTGATTTATTTTATCCCTCAGTTGGTGCCATTTCATCCCTCAGTTGGTGACATTTCATCCCTCAGTTGGTGACATTTTTATCCCTCAAGTTGATTTATTTTATCCCTCAGTTGGTGCCATTTCATCCCTCAAGTTGGTTTATTTCTGATACATGTGGCTGCTGTGATTATTGCTGCCCTACATTTTAATGATTATTAATGAGCATATGTTGATATCATTTGGCCTCTATAGACCAGGCACAGACAGCATGTTATTTCAACTATTGTTCATATAAGTATGTGCTGTACTGTGCAGAACCTTGATGCCTCTGTGCTGAGTGTGATAAAAATAATAACTTCCGGGAAGTTATGTCATCACTTCCTGTGAACTGTGAACTATGAACTATGAACTGTGTACATACCTCACTTCCTGTCATGTGTCACTTCCTGTTGGACTGGTATAAATACTGGTCTGTTCAGTATTGTAAGAGGCTTCTACCAGAGGCATGGTAAAGACCTCTCTTGTATATAGTGTGTTTATAAGTTACTTAAAGCTTACTTTAAAGTTACTTGATGGTAAGCCTCCTTTTTCTTACATCAATTTAAGTAACTTAATATTTACACTCACGAATACTAGACCTTCGGACAAACTCGGAATTAAGGATCCAGGGAACCACCCATCATGGAGAAAATCCTTAGACCTATTCGTCTGGACTTGGACCCGAATGCACCAGCAGCTGGCAGGGTATGGAAGCATTGGTACCGTACTTTTGAGAATTTTCTGGATGAATGTGAAGCGGATGCTCCTGCTAGATTGAAGATACTTATCAATTATGTGACCCCAAAAGTGTTCGAATATGTTGATGAATGGGATAATTACGATGAGGTGATTCGGGCACTTAAGAAACTGTATGCCAAGACCCCAAATGAGGTCTATGCTAGACATCTACTGGCCACAGCCCGACAAGGGCCAGGGGAATCAATTGACGAATTCCTGCAAGAACTTCGCAGGCTCAGCGTAGATTGTAACTTTCAGGCAGCCTCAGCTGAGCTGTACCGCCAAGAAATGATTCGTGATGCTTTCATCTGCGGGATTGCCTCTCCATTTATACGCCAGCGTCTACTAGAAAGTAAAACACTTGAGCTACAAAAAGCTTTTGACCTAGCTTGTTCACTGGATTTGGCAAAGAGAAATGCAGACCTCTATCAGCTGCCCAGATCTCGATCTGCTGCTGTAGCTGCAACCAGACAATTCAAGCGGTCTCAGGTGAACCCTATCATGGGGGAATCTAATTCTGATAATTCTGATGAAGAAGAGGAGGACGACCCCACTTTAGCAGCCTCTTGGCAATCTAGGAAGGAATGCTTCTTTTGTGGAGATGCTTTTCACCCTAGGAAAACCTGCCCTGCTCGCAATGCAATCTGCAGTTATTGCGGGAAAAAAGGACACTTTGCTAAAGTTTGCCTATCAAGGGCCTCTACGAGGGCCAATCCAGCTAAGGCCTACCGAACTGCCCCAATTAGGGCCTATCAAGATGCTCCAGCTAGGACCTATCAAGCTTCCTCTCGAGCTCTCTCCCGAAGAAGCACACCGAGAGTTTTAGCCACTCTCTGTGCAACGACACCAATTACAGCTGCTTGCCCACAGAACCTGTCTCATGCTGCCACAAAAATTTCAATTAAAGGGCATACCTTAGATGCCTTAATTGACTCAGGAAGTACTGATAGTTTCATTAAGGAACAGATTGTTGCGAAATTGAAACTACATGTCTTCCCATCGGACCAGGCAATTGCGATGGCCCAGTCATCACTTAATACCAGAATCTCCGGCTTTTGTGTTGTTGATATGACACTTCATGGTCGTATGTATCCCTCCACCCGACTTTCGGTGCTCAAGGACTTATGTAGTGATCTCCTCTTAGGACTGGACTTCCAAAAACAGCATAAGAAACTCACCATTGAGTTTGGTGGATCCAAACCCGGACTTACTATTTCTAATATACCGTCTAAATTACCATTTTGTGCATTATCAGCAGCTTCACTTGATGAACCCTCATTATTTGCCAGTATTCCGCCTCAATGCCAACCGATAATAACGAAATCGCGGCGCTTTAATCAGGAAGACCAATCTTTTATTGCGGCTGAAATCTCTCGACTTCTAGCAGAGGATATCATTGAACCATGTTCGTCGCCCTGGCGGGCTCAAGTCGTCATTGTCAAGAACCCTCTAAAACCTCACAAACAGCGACTATGCATCGATTATTCGCAAACCATCAATCAATATACCGACTTGGACGCCTACCCATTGCCACGCATTGATGATATGGTTAATAAACTGGCCGAATACAAAGTGTTCTCAACTTACGATTTAAAAAGTGCCTATCATCAGTTACCCTTGAAGGTCTCAGATAAGCAGTACACAGCCTTTGAGGCTAATGGACGGCTGTACCAATTTTGTCGCCTCCCATTCGGGGTTACTAATGGAGTGGCTGTCTTTCAACGGGCAATGGATGGCCTGGTTAAGCAGGAAAACCTAAGGGACACTTTTCCCTATCTTGATAACATTACCATTGCAGGTCACGATCAACAGGAACACGACTCCAACCTCCAAAAATTTCGGGATGCCCTCTGTGATAAAAATGCTAACTTCCGGGAAGTTATGTCATCACTTCCTGTGAACTATGAACTGTGAACTATGAACTGTGTACATACCTCACTTCCTGTTGGACTGGTATAAATACTGGTCTGTTCAGTATTGTAAGAGGCTTCTACCAGAGGCATGGTAAAGACCTCTCTTGTATATAGTGTGTTTATAAGTTACTTAAAGCTTACTTTAAAGTTACTTGATGGTAAGTCTCCTTTTTCTTACATCAATTTAAGTAACTTAGTATTTACACTGACAAATACTAGACCTTCAGACAAACTCGGAAGTTAAGGATCCAGGGAACCACCCATCATGGAGAAAATCCTTAGACCTATTCGTCTGGACTTGGACCCGAATACACCAGCAGCTGGCAGGGTATGGAAGCATTGGTATCGTACTTTTGAGAATTTTCTGGATGAATGTAAAGTGGATGCTCCTGCTAAATTGAAGATACTTGTCAATTATGTGACCCCAAAAGTGTTCGAATATGTTGATGACTGGGATAATTACGAAGAGGTGATTCGGGCACTTAAGAAACTGTATGCGAAGACCCCAAATGAGGTCTATGCTAGACATCTACTGGCCACAGCCCGACAAGGGCCAGGGGAATCAATTGACGAATTCCTGCAAGAACTTCGCAGGCTCAGCGTAGATTGTAACTTTCAGGCAGCCTCAGCTGAGCTGTACCGCCAAGAAATGATTCGTGATGCTTTCATCTGCGGGATTGCCTCTCCATTTATACGCCAGCGTCTACTAGAAAGTAAAACACTTGAGCTACAAAAAGCTTTTGACCTAGCTTGTTCACTGGATTTGGCAAAGAGAAATGCAGACCTCTATCAGCTGCCCAGATCTCGATCTGCTGCTGTAGCTGCAACCAGACAATTCAAGCGGTCTCAGGTGAACCCTATCATGGGGGAATCTAATTCTGATAATTCTGATGAAGAGGAGGACGACCCCACTTTAGCAGCCTCTTGGCAATCTAGGAAGGAATGCTTCTTTTGTGGAGATGCTTTTCACCCTAGGAAAACCTGCCCTGCTCGCAATGCAATCTGCAGTTATTGCGGGAAAAAAGGACACTTTGCTAAAGTTTGCCTATCAAGGGCCTCTACGAGGGCCAATCCAGCTAAGACCTACCGAACTGCCCCAATTAGGGCCTATCAAGATGCTCCAGCTAGGACCTATCAAGCTTCCTCTCGAGCTCTCTCCCGAAGAAGCACACCGAGAGTTTTAGCCACTCTCTGTGCAACGACACCAATTACAGCTGCTTGCCCACAGAACCTGTCTCAGGCAGCCACAAAAATTTCAATTAAAGGGCATACCTTAGATGCCTTAATTGACTCAGGAAGTACTGATAGTTTCATTAAGGAACAGATTGTTGCGAAATTGAAACTACATGTCTTCCCATCGGACCAGGCAATTGCGATGGCCCAGTCATCACTTAATACCAGAATCTCCGGCTTTTGTGTTGTTGATATGACACTTCATGGTCGTATGTATCCCTCCACCCGACTTTCGGTGCTCAAAGACTTATGTAGTGATCTCCTCTTAGGGCTGGACTTCCAAAAACAGCATAAGAAACTCACCATTGAGTTTGGTGGATCCAAACCCGGACTTACTATTTCTAATATACCATCTAAATTACCTTTTTGTGCATTATCAGCAGCTTCACTTGATGAACCCTCATTATTTGCCAGTATTCCGCCTCAATGCCAACCGATAATAACGAAATCGCGGCGCTTTAATCAGGAAGACCAATCTTTTATTGCGGCTGAAATCTCTCGACTTCTAGCAGAGGATATCATTGAACCATGTTCGTCGCCCTGGCGGGCTCAAGTCGTCATTGTCAAGAACCCTCTAAAACCTCACAAACAGCGACTATGCATCGATTATTCGCAAACCATCAATCAATATACCGACTTGGACGCCTACCCATTGCCACGCATTGATGATATGGTTAATAAACTGGCCGAATACAAAGTGTTCTCAACTTACGATTTAAAAAGTGCCTATCATCAGTTACCCTTGAAGGTCTCAGATAAGCAGTACACAGCCTTTGAGGCTAATGGACGGCTGTACCAATTTCGTCGCCTCCCATTCGGGGTTACTAATGGAGTGGCTGTCTTTCAACGGGCAATGGATGGCCTGGTTAAGCAGGAAAACCTAAGGGACACTTTTCCCTATCTTGATAACATTACCATTGCAGGTCACGATCAACAGGAACACGACTCCAACCTCCAAAAATTTCGGGATGCCCTCCATCGCCGTAATTTGACCCTGAATGAATCCAAATCTGTTGAGTCGCAACCGACCATCAACATCCTTGGCTACTGCGTAGGCAATGGTATCATTCAGCCAGACCCAGAAAGACTTCGCCCGCTCCAAGAGCTCCCGTCACCTAAGAATCCGGCTTCTTTACGTCGGGCTCTCGGTCTGTTTGCATACTACGCTAAATGGATTCCTCATTTTTCGGACAAAATCCAACCCTTGCTGCATGCTAGATCATTTCCACTGGGAACAGCGGCTGTTGCAGCCTTTAACCTTCTCAAAAAACAGTTGGAGAAAGCGGCTCTTCACTCCATCGATGAGAATCTCCCTTTCGTGGTTGAATGTGATGCCTCGGAGGTGGCGATCTCGGCTACTCTGAATCAGGAAGGTCGTCCTGTAGCATTTATGTCCAGGACCTTACAAGGTGCCGAGCTACATTATCCTCCGGTTGAGAAAGAAGCCACAGCCATCATAGAGGCAGTACGGAAGTGGAACCATTTTCTAGCTCGCCAGCACTTTACATTGATCACGGACCAACGATCAGTCGCCTTCATGCTCGATAATCGAAAACGAACCAAAATTAAGAATAATAAAATACAACTTTGGAGGATGGAACTGGCCTCTTTTGGTTATACCATTCTCTATCGGCCTGGCAAGGAGAATGTGGCCCCGGACACCCTCACACGGGCATTCTGCTCCACTATGTCATCCTCCACTCTCATGGATGTCCACAATGGTTTGTGTCATCCTGGCGTTACGCGCATGCTACATTTCGTACGATCACGGAATCTCCCTTTTTCCACTGGAGATGTAAAGAAAATATGCTCAGAATGCCGGCTTTGTGCGGAATTAAAACCTCAGTTCTTCCGCCCCTCAGCTGGTATACTCATACATGCAACCCAACCGATGCAACGACTTAGCATCGATTTTAAGGGCCCAGTGCCCTCTTCAACTCGGAACACATATTTGCTCACCATGATCGACGAATATTCACGTTTTCCGTTTGCCTTCCCCTGCTCCAATATGCTGGCGTCCACAGTAATCTGCTGCCTTGAGCAGGTATTTTCTCTCTGTGGCATGCCGGCTTATATTCACTCAGATCGGGGTCCATCCTTTATGTCAAGGGAACTCAAGGACTACCTCTCAGAACGGGGAATTGCTACAAGCAAAACAACACCATACCATCCCATCGGAAATGGGCAGGTAGAGAGGTATAACGGTATCATCTGGAATTCCGTACGTCTCGCTTTAAGATCTCGGGGCCTACCAGACCAGCAATGGGAAACAGTGCTTCCGGATGCATTGCACTCTATACGGTCTCTGCTTTCTACAGCCACAAATACTACACCTCATGAGCGGTTCTTTGGATTCCAGCGTCGCTCATCTCATGGGACATCACTCCCGTCATGGCTAACTACTCCTGGACCTGTATTACTCCGAAGATACGTTCGGACGTCTAAAAATGACCCTCTCGTAGACGAGGTTGAACTAACCGATGCCAACCCCACCTATGCAAACATACGATATTCCGACGGCCGAGAATCTACCGTATCATTACGGGATCTGGCTCCCTGCCCACCAGGACCTAGTGGGACATCGGGTGATGGCATTTCACCAGGAAACTCTTGGGACCTATCGGGTACCCCTCTCCAGGATCCTGATCGGACACCAACTAGCTTGGTGCCGGTAGAACCCCGTGCTCAAGGTTGCGACCCTCCCAGTACCGCGCATGAAAGTACTGATCCGCCACAGACCAGCTCTGCACCTCCCTCTGAACAGAGGCAGTCCGACTTTGAACCTATTGGGGCTCGTACTCGAAGCCATGATCTCCCCGACCCTTCACAGGGCAATCCAGGCCACACGGACTCTGACCAATGGCCAACCGCATGTAAGCGGACCAGTGACCCTCTACGACGGGAATCCAAACGGGTGCGACTCTTCCTTGTTCGGCGGCTGCGGACCAAAAGGTAGACCACAGCCTCCTAATCCTGCAGGAGGGAAGAATGTGATAAAAATGCTAACTTCCGGGAAGTTATGTCATCACTTCCTGTGAACTATGAACTGTGAACTATGAACTGTGTACATACCTCACTTCCTGTTGGACTGGTATAAATACTGGTCTGTTCAGTATTGTAAGAGGCTTCTACCAGAGGCATGGTAAAGACCTCTCTTGTATATAGTGTGTTTATAAGTTACTTAAAGCTTACTTTAAAGTTACTTGATGGTAAGTCTCCTTTTTCTTACATCACCCTCCATCGCCGTAATTTGACCCTGAATGAATCCAAATCTGTTGAGTCGCAACCGACCATCAACATCCTTGGCTACTGCGTAGGCAATGGTATCATTAAGCCAGACCCAGAAAGACTTCGCCCGCTCCAAGAGCTCCCGTCACCTAAGAATCCGGCTTCTTTACGTCGGGCTCTCGGTCTGTTTGCATACTACGCTAAATGGATTCCTCATTTTTCGGACAAAATCCAACCCTTGCTGCATGCTAGATCATTTCCACTGGGAACAGCGGCTGTTGCAGCCTTTAACCTTCTCAAAAAACAGTTGGAGAAAGCGGCTCTTCACTCCATTGATGAGAATCTCCCTTTCGTGGTTGAATGTGATGCCTCGGAGGTGGCGATCTCGGCTACTCTGAATCAGGAAGGTCGTCCTGTAGCATTTATGTCCAGGACCTTACAAGGTGCCGAGCTACATTATCCTCCGGTTGAGAAAGAAGCCACAGCCATCATAGAGGCAGTACGGAAGTGGAACCATTTTCTAGCTCGCCAGCACTTTACATTGATCACGGACCAACGATCAGTCGCCTTCATGCTCGATAATCGAAAACGAACCAAAATTAAGAATAATAAAATACAACTTTGGAGGATGGAACTGGCCTCTTTTGGTTATACCATTCTCTATCGGCCTGGCAAGGAGAATGTGGCCCCGGACACCCTCACACGGGCATTCTGCTCCACTATGTCATCCTCCACCCTCATGGATGTCCACAATGGTTTGTGCCATCCTGGCGTTACGCGCATGCTACATTTCGTACGATCACGGAATCTCCCTTTTTCCACTGGAGATGTAAAGAAAATATGCTCAGAATGCCGGCTTTGTGCGGAATTAAAACCTCAGTTCTTCCGCCCCTCAGATGGTATACTCATACATGCAACCCAACCGATGCAACGACTTAGCATCGATTTTAAGGGCCCAGTGCCCTCTTCAACTCGGAACACATATTTGCTCGCCATGATCGACGAATATTCACGTTTTCCGTTTGCCTTCCCCTGCTCCAATATGCTGGCGTCCACAGTAATCTGCTGCCTTGAGCAGGTATTTTCTCTCTGTGGCATGCCGGCTTATATTCACTCAGATCGGGGTCCATCCTTTATGTCGAGGGAACTCAAGGACTACCTCTCAGAACGGGGAATTGCTACAAGCAAAACAACACCATACCATCCCATCGGAAATGGGCAGGTAGAGAGGTATAACGGTATCATCTGGAATTCCGTACGTCTCGCTTTAAGATCTCGGGGCCTACCAGACCAGCAATGGGAAACAGTGCTTCCGGATGCATTGCACTCTATACGGTCCCTGCTTTCTACAGCCACAAATACTACACCTCATGAGCGGTTCTTTGGATTCCAGCGTCGCTCATCTCATGGGACATCACTCCCGTCATGGCTAACTAGTCCTGGACCTGTATTACTCCGAAGATACGTTCGGACGTCTAAAAATGACCCTCTTGTAGACGAGGTCGAACTAACCGATGCCAACCCCACCTATGCAAACATACGATATTCCGACGGCCGAGAATCTACCGTATCATTACGGGATCTGGCTCCCTGCCCACCAGGACCTAGTGGGACATCGGGTGATGGCATTTCACCAGGAAACTCTTGGGACCTATCGGGTACTCCTCTCCAGGATCCTGATCGGACACCAACTGGCTTGGTGCCGGTAGAACCCCGTGCTCAAGGTTGCGACCCTCCCAGTACCACGCATGAAAGTACTGGTCTGCCACAGACCAGCTCTGCACCTCCCTCTGAACAGAGGCAGTCTGACTTTGAACCTATTGGGGCTCGTACTCGAAGCCATGATCTCCCCGACCCTTCACAGGGCAATCCAGGCCACACGGACTCTGGCCAATGGCCAACCGCATGTAAGCGGACCAGCGACCCTCTACGACGGGAATCCAAACGGGTGCGACTCTTCCTTGTTCGGCGGCTGCGGACCAAAAGGTAGACCACAGCCTCCTAAACCTGCAGGAGGGAAGAATGTGATAAAAATAATAACTTCCGGGAAGTTATGTCATCACTTCCTGTGAACTGTGAACTATGAACTATGAACTGTGTACATACCTCACTTCCTGTCATGTGTCACTTCCTGTTGGACTGGTATAAATACTGGTCTGTTCAGTATTGTAAGAGGCTTCTACCAGAGGCATGGTAAAGACCTCTCTTGTATATAGTGTGTTTATAAGTTACTTAAAGCTTACTTTAAAGTTACTTGATGGTAAGCCTCCTTTTTCTTACATCACTGAGTATACCTATTACAAGTGATGTTGCAGTACTGTGTGGATATTAAAAGATGTATTCTTATTCATAGATTTCTGTGCAAGATTATGGGACTAGGTGGAACCAAATGATCACCTGAGATGAGTTGACTGTGTTTGTGTATGCTAATGACTCTTGTGGTCCTAATCATGCTTCTGTAACCTGTATGTCATAATCTACTTTTACTTGATGTGATCCCTGGGAGAGGTGGGTACCATGGCCTGATGGCTGTGAAGATCCTAGATTTAATTTTAAGCATAACTGATGACGTAAGAAAACTACTAGGCACTTCGTCTGAGTATTAAACAAGGCTTTAATCAACTGTTTTTTCAACATGGAGATCTAGTTGTGTCCTTCACTAGTTCCTGTTAAAGAATGTCCTGAGCAAGCTGGGCCCAAGCCCGAGTATTTATACTCTCCCTGGACAGCGCCACCAGCAGGCCGCCCAGTATTATTTCATAAGTAATTTCCACATGAATGACAAGATTCATGTCAACTGGAACTTTCTACTTCAAACTGCAAACAACCCTAATGCAGCAGTATCAATCCTAGGAGCTTGCTGCGATCAAGCCCAATAACTCATGGACCCGAGGTGAGTTCCATTGACACTGGTGCTAGGCTTGCTGTTTGCATAGAACTGCTGCCAACATGAGCATCAACTAGTAAATCCTGAGCCCTGTCATTCTTCACACCGCTGGAGGCCACAGTTTCATGAGGTGCACTCGTCTACTGCAGTTCAAAACAATATACCAGTATGAGCTTAGAGACTCCCTGTTGCAAGGTGGTCTGCAGTATAGGTCCTAATGAGTCGAAGCTGGCCCTCAAAGCTTTCTGCATTTTTTACTCCCACAGATTCCAGAGCTACAGTACCAGCATGATACACATACTCCGCTTACCATCTCACTGAGGCAGCTACGTCATGCACAGTTTGTGGCATTTACTGCACTTTGTACTTCAGACATGCTTGCCTGACACATTTTGATTTGATTGCTTGAAATCTAAGACACAGACTCCTTTGGAGCATCTAAACTTTTCCTCTTTGCAGAATCAAATGAACTGGACGCACGCATACATGGGTCAATGCCCTCTGCTTAAAGGACTCTGCAGAGTTTTATATTCTCAAGCATATCAGGAGAAGCTTCTAAGTGACTGAGTTTCCGATTAACAACTCTGTGCCTCTCCTAATACCCCAAGGACAGTGCTCTACCTTCACCAAGTGAACCTTCTACATTGTGAAGTGGGTGATGTGTTGGCTGTGGTGTTGAAAAATGGGGAGTACCAAAGTACTCCTGAGATATACCTTCACCTATGAAAAGCACATGGAAAAACAGAGGGAAGGAGTACATACAATTCTGAATGTGCAGTCCTGACAGTACACAATTCGGAATGTCTTCCTGTTGGTGGCTGTGTGCAGTGATACTTGCTACAGATGTATAATGCTCAGCATTTGGCATTTACCTTTTTGGGGTTGCCAATGACCCATCTCTAGTGGCCTTAGACTTAGAAGTTTCTCATGGCCAATGGGCTCCAAAAGGCAGGTCTCCCAGCATGGCCTTTTCTCAAAACGTCTCCCTGTGGTGCTCTTGCAGTATAAGTCAGCTTGGCCTAGAAGAGGTAAACAGTTAAGTTTTAAGCAAATAGTGCTGATAAAAAAGGGTTCATCAAAGTTCCAGATTTATTCACATAGGTGAGGGAAGGATAGCAGTTTGTAATCACAGAACAGTCCCATTAATACCCTGTCCAAAATCATATATAGTGCTCACAAATTCATTACCAGCATCATTAACACATGGCAGTGGTTGTACATATACTTTCTCCATAATGCCTATCTTTACATTACCAGATAGCCCCCCATCAATAAAGTTTATTCTTTGTCGTTCATACTAATTTTGATTTATTAAAGCAGTCAGTTAGAGGTTTCACCATATGTGATGGTACTGCACTACTTATTCCAAGTAAAATTCACGTTTCATATTTTACTTGGTTGATCTCGTACAGCAAGAGGATACTTGTATTAGGAACAGGCTCCTATATTTAGCCACCCAATCCACCACGTTTCATAGAATCATAGAATTGTTACAGCAGAGTAGGAGGCCATTTGGCCCATCAAGCCCGTGCCAGCTCTCTGCAAGAGCAATTCAGCTAGTTCCACTCTCCCGCCCTTTTCCCATAGCCCTGTAATTTTCTTTTCCTTCAGGTACTTAACCAATTCCCTTTTGAAAGCCACACTTTATTTGCCAATATTTTACATATCACAATTGGCTCCACTCTATACTTTTATGCATTTATGTACTTTTACTC
This sequence comes from Somniosus microcephalus, assembly GCF_052327205.1. Taxonomy (NCBI): domain Eukaryota; kingdom Metazoa; phylum Chordata; class Chondrichthyes; order Squaliformes; family Somniosidae; genus Somniosus; species Somniosus microcephalus. The sequence goes on along the minus strand of NC_140994.1, from coordinate 50,101,302 downwards.
CAGTCATTAAAATTCCTTATCCACAGTCCAGAGGTTCACGGACACAGCATGAACCCTGCATGTAATTTCATGGCGGGCATATTAATACCTGGTCTTGGTGGTGTTGACTCCTGCTGATCCAAAAAGACCTTTTTCCAAAATTACAGCTGCAAGTTCACGTAGTAACCTGTCCACGAAGTGCACTTTGTTGGCACATGACTGAGATATACTAGAATTGTGCTTTCCTCTGCTGTGTTAACTTCTGTAGATTATTTTAACTAGTTGAGTGGCTGTTAAGCCACTTGAGAAAAGTGTGAAATCAGGATTACCACAGGTAAATCAAGTGGTTAAATAGCCAGGATAGACATTAATGTCAAAATAGTGGAAGATTTCTCCAAGTGGAAAAAACATGGCATTTCACATTGAAAAATAGGACTGATTTCGAAGTCAAGCATTCCTAGTTGGGAAATTGTGGCCCCACAGTGCCTGGTTTTTCATTGATTAATGGGCAAAAAGTCAGACATGGTGAGCCCATGATTTACAAGCCAGCACTCCATGAGTGCTGCTCTGCATCAGGAGCACCCAAGCGCAGAACCCGCTCTAAAAGTGTAATACAGAAAATAAGTACAGCAACAAACATTCAGCCCAGCCAAACCAAAAGTACGCTTTTACTGTGCCTGTTTTTAGAAATAGACATATTCAAATATTTATGGATGCATATCAATAACAGACACATGCATTGATCAGGCATGCATCCATGCTGAGTTGATAGTGCCTCTCAGGAAAGAATGAAGGACTCAATCATACTAAAATAGAGCATGACTACAATCTTTACTACATTGTGGGGGGGAAATTTGGTACCATAGCACCTCCCATTAGGGCCAGCAGATGGCGGTAATGGGGCGTTGATGCAGTAGTGCCAGGGTGAGGCAAATCCAGCGCCACACACAAATCCGGCCCCCCTGTTGCGCCGCCGATACAAGGTACCACCGGGGACTTCAACACCAGGCAGATCGTGATGTCAGCACAATGCTCACTGGCCACCTGATCTGTGAAATTGAATGTCGCCACCTACCTTAGTGCCTCGACCAAACAGCGACAGGGAGAGCTGGCGTGAAGCAGCCAGAAGCTGGATCCAGGGACGTTATTTAAAGGGTTCATGAGTAATGAGTCGCAGCTGTAGGTTAGTGGAGTTTCAGTGCTTTCTTGTCAGTTTCACATTGTGCAACAGTTTAATTCAGTAAGTTAAAGATTATTTTGTATCAGGAGTGTTGTGGGAACTAAAAAGTAGCTATATTTATTCTTAAAAACATCAAACCACTACACTTGGCTTACATTAATGGGGGCTGTACTGGCAGTCGACCTGGCCCTCCAGGATCTATGGCGAAGGGAGTGGAGGCAGCGAGAAAGAATGGAACATGTGGCCAGAGGGAGGAGGAGGGCCATCAGGGCTCTCAACAGGAGGCCTTACCCTCTGAGGGTATTCCGAGAGCACTTCTCCTACCTCTAATTAAGAAAGGAGCAGTGTATTAGAAAGCTCCACTTCACCAAGGAGGTGGTGACAGAACTCTGCCACCTCCTGCAACCAGACCTCCAGCCTCAGATCAGGGTGACCACTGCTCTCTCAGTGGCAATCAAGGTCACCATCGCCCTCAATTTCTTCGCCAGCGGAACCTTCCAGTCTGCAACAGAAGATATAGCTAACATCTCACCGTTCGCCATCCATCGCTGCATCTGGGAAGTCACAGATGCTCTCTACAGTAGGAGAAGGGAGAACATTTCCTTCCCTATCACCAGAGACAATCAGGACAAGCATGCATGTATCTTTGCCAGGATAGCGGGATTCCCCATGGCGCAGGGCGCCATTGACTGCACCCATGTGGCTTTGCGGGCTCCGCATAACAATCCTGAGATCTTCTGTAACCGCAAAGGCTACCACTCACTTAATGTGCAGTTGGTGTGCGACCACAGATAACGAATTGTCAATGTGAATGCCCGCTATCCTGGCAGCAGCCACGATGCCTTCATCCTGCGTCAGACCAGTGTGCTAGCACTCCTCCAGCCACCACATCAAGCTCGTGGCTAGCTGCTCGGAGACAAGGGCTGTCCACTCTCCACCTGGCTCATGACTCCCCTCCACAACCCCAACAGTCCTGCCAAGCACTCATCTAATGACAGCCATGGTGCCACCAGGAACATCATCGAGCAGACCATCGGCCTGCTCAAGCAATGGTTCCGCTGCCTTGACCGCTCGGGAGGAGCCCTCCAGTACTCGGCTGAGCAGGTGTCCTATTTCGTGGTGGTCTGCTGCATGCTCCACTACTTGGCCATCATGAGGGCCCAGCCCTTGTCACCAGGGATTGCGGGACCACCTCAGGTGGAGGAAGAGGGAGAGGAGGAGGAGGAGGAACAAGAGTGAGGGAGGAGAGAGCCACTCAATCAGCCTTCTGGAAGGGTGGTCTGTGATCGCCTCATCAGACTGCTGTTCAAATGAATTAAACCCCAGATCCTCATTGCTCACCATATCCCCATCATTCCATCCCTGCCGCCAGCCATATCACAGCGCAAAGCTGAAATGAGACACACCACAAATTAATCCAAACTGAATTAATAAATTTATCAATAATCAGTGAACACATATTTACACCAAAAATAATGGACCAGTAATTCCGGTCCCAACGCGTGAGTACGGACGGGGTACTCACGCGTGGGCCCGATGGAAGTGCCGGTTTTCAGGATGCACAGCGCATGCGCTGAAAACCGGCATTTCCTGTACTCTGAACCAAGGGGTTAAGAGGCGGAACACGTGCGACGTATCAGGCAGCGTATGCGCGCTGAAATTCATTTTTTTGTAAAGAGTTGCCTGTGCGTAAAGGCCTCCGGTTTTTACGCTTGAAAAAACCAGACGTAAGTACTTAGTTTTACAAATAAGTGGTCTATTAATACAATTTAGAATTTTTTTTCCACAGGTTTATTATTTTTAAAGAATTTACAGTAAGGTAAGTGTATTTTTAGACCCGATTTGTTAAAACATTTTTTTTTTTTTAATTTGATTGTTTGAAATAGTTCTTTACAGTTATTCATAGTTCATTTATTTAGTGGGATGTTTTTGTAACTTTTATTTGCAGTTTAAGTGCTGTTTTGGGCGTCCTGAGTTTTCATGAGTTTGACAGTTCTTACTATCAAACTCATGAATGAACTTTTGCAACCTCCCATTGGTTGCCCAGTGCCCACGTGATCCCAGCTGGCTCATCAAAATAACTACGCTTTAATTCTGTTTAAAACTACTTTACATTCTTCAAAATAATGTAAAAGTATTTAAAACTTTATAAAAGTTACCTAAAGATTAATAAAAATACAAAAAATTTATTTAAAATGCTGCTCTGCATGTAAAATTGCTTTGCAGCTTGTGTTAAAAATTGGGGCGTGGCCTATGTTAAGGAGACCTCAAGGGGCGTGTCTAACTTAGACTCCGCGCTCGAGGCTTCACGCTGGCTGCACTCCTGGGCGGCGTGACGTCAGACGCTGCCCGGGAGCAATCAACTGAAAACAGGAATTGCAAGCGTCCCGGGAGCAGAATGGCAGGCGCGCCGGGTAAGTGCACATCGGGGGCTTGCACGCGCGGCAAGCCCCCGAACCTAATTTCTGGGCCATTAACTATTCACCCTTGTGCAATCTCTTAGTGCCTCTTGTAGTGCCCGCGTATCAATAACACACGGACTGCAGGAGAACGGTAATAACAGGTGTTTACTGAACAGAGGGTATGCTGGAACTGAAACTACAGAAGCCTGCTACGGCTTTATATACAGGTGTGGTCACTGCCGGTACTACAGTATAAAAGCAGTTCTCTCTTAAAGGTACATACACAACAATTCCTCCCCTTTTAGATAAACAGTACATAACATTCATTTAACAATTAAATAATAACTAATTACAATTACAATTTTCTTTGTACTATATACATCAGCTGAAAGTAATCATTTATAAATTCAGTCTTTGAGGAGGCTTCCTGATCCTGTCTGGATAGCGCCTTTCTCGAGTATCCTGTTCTTGCGGCGGAGTCGATTCTGGCTCATTGTCATTGGTTGATTCGTCAGCTTCCAATACCACTGATTCTGAGGTAGACGCGATCTGTACTTCGGGTTCATCACCAGGTGCGCATGCTTGTGGTATGGGTTTGACTTGTTCCTGTGGCTCTAGAATCTGGTCAGCGTGGCGTCTCACGATGCTCTCTCCAATGTCCACTGTGTACATTAGTGGTCCCTGCCGTGTGCATATCGTTCCTGGCTGCCATTTTTCTGTTCGGTAGTCGCGGGCCAAGACTGGTTGCCCTATCTTGAAGCTCCTGGTTGGCTTCCCATTGATGTGCTGGAATTGCTTATTCTCAACATCTCGTCTTATGTTTGGTTTGAGCAAATCCAGGCAACATCTTAACCTTCGGTTAAAGAACATCATGGCTGGAGCTTGGTTGGTGACTGCATGTGTCGCATTCCGGTAAGCAAACAAGAAATTATCCACCTTGTGTTGCAGTGGCATGTTGTCGTTATACATCGCCTTTATTGCTTTTTTAAAGGTTTGAACAAACCTCTCAGCCAATCCATTTGTGGCTGGATGATATGGGGCGGATGTGTAATGCTTTACCCCATTATTCCTCAAAAACCTCTGGAAATCCTCGGACACAAACTGTGGTCCATTGTCGGAGCAAATCTGTTCTGGCAAGCCATTCCTGGCGAAGATGGTCCGTAGGACTGCAATAGTTTTCTCCGTGGTGGTGGAGGACATTTTGATGACCTCTGGCCATTTCGAATGTGCATCCATGGCGATTAAAAACATTGAGTCCATAAATGGACCAGCAAAATCAATGTGTACCCGTTGCCATGGAGATGAGGGCCACTCCCATGGGTGTAGCGGGGCCTGTGGTGGAGCGTTTTGGACTTTCTGGCATCCTGTGCATCTCTTGGTCATTTCCTCGAGTTCTTTATCGATTCCCGGCCACCACACAAACGCCCTGGCTAGGCTCTTCATTTTTACCCCTCCCAGATGACCCTCATGAAGCTCATTGAGCACTCTATCTCTCAACTTACCACTCGGGATCCACACATCAAGGTCCCCCGGCACACTGACAGCTGTTCTCTCCTTGGCGAGAATGCTGGCAACAGTGAGTCGCCATGTGCTGGCCATCCCTTCACCGTCAAATCATAGACCCGAGAGAGTGTCGGGTCATTTCGGGTTTCCTTCTCTATACTTGAGTTTGTAACAGGCAGACATTCGACTATGGTCGAATGGAATATCTCAACAGGGTCCACTGCAGGTGCTTCCTCCACCGTAGGCAGCGGCAGGCGCGACAGCCCATCAGCGTTTCCATGCTGTTTCGTGCCCTTATACTCTATGTCGTATTGATGTGCCCCTAGAAAAAGTGACCATCTTTGCAGCCGTTGCGCCGTCATCACCGGAACGCCCTTCTTTGGGTTAAAAATGGAGACAAGAGGCTGGTGATCAGTCAGTAAGGTGAATTTCTGCCCGTGCAGATAGTGATTGAACTTCTTCGCCCCCCACACCAGGCTGAGGGCCTCCCTGTCGATCTGGGCGTAGTTACGCTCGGCTGAGGTTAACGAGCGTGACGCAAAGGCTATTGGCCTCTCTGAACCGTCAAGGGATTTGTGCGACAGCACCGCTCCAATGCCGTAGGGAGACGCATCACATGCCAACCGAATCGGTAGTGTTGGATTGTAGTGGGCCAACACTTCTTTTGAAGTGATTAGGCATTTACATTTCTGAAAGGCACGCTTACACTCATCACTCCATTTCCATGCTACTCCAGTTTGCAGCAGGGCATTCAGTGGGTGCAGAATTGTAGACAAATTTGGCAAGAACTTATGGTAGTAGTTCACCAACCTGAGGAACGACCTCAGTTGCGACACATTTTCCGGTGCTGGAGCCTTGACTACTGCTTCAATCTTGTCTGCGGACTTATGTAACCCCTCTTCATCAATCACGTGGCCACAATACGAGATTTGTTTCCTGAAAAACTCGCATTTGGGGTGGTTGGCTCGTAGCCCATATTCTTGTAATCTAGTGAGCACCTGCTCCAGGTTGGCAAGGTGTTCACTGTCATTTCCGCCCATAACCAGGATGTCGTCCAAATAACACTGGGTCCCCGGGATCCCTTGCAGGACTTGTTCCATCGCCCTCTGCCAAATAGCCGGAGCTGATGCTACCCCGAATACCAGTCGGTTGTACTAGTAAAGACCTTTGTGAGTGTTTATCGTGAGGTATTTTCTAGATGCTTCTTCTACCTCCATTTGTAGATACGCTTGGGCCAGATCAATCTTCGTAAAGCGTTTCCCTCCAGATAGTGAGGCGAAAATATCTTCTATCCGCGGAAGTGGATATTGTACTGTGTGAAGGACTCGGTTCACAGTTACCTTAAAGTCCCCACAGATGCGAACCTTCTTCGGTTCCCCAGGCGTGCTGCTCAATGATTTCTTCATTACAGGAACGATGGGTGTGGCCCACTCGCTGCAGTCCACCTTGGACAGCACACCCGAACGCTCCAGGCTCTCCAGCTCTGCTTCGACGGCTGGGCGGATCGCATATGGTACCGGTCTGGCCTTAAAAAAATTTGGGTTTGCGTTATCTTCAATTTTTATCGTTGCCGTTACGCCTTTTAGAGTCCCAAGTCCTTGCTGGAACACCTCTTTCGCGTCAGTTAAAATTTTTGACAGTCGTCCAGGTGTGACGTCGTCATCCTTTTTGTCAGCCACAGTTAGCGCCTGAATGGAATGCCAATCCAATTGTATTTTTCGGATCCATTCACGTCCCAATAATGGTGGTCCTCCATCTTGTAGTATATATAGATACAGTTTCTGTGTTTCCTTGCCGTTGTATTTAACGGGCACCCTTATTTTTCCTCTGGGGTAGACTTTTTGCCCCGTATATGTCTTCAAGACAATGGACGTGTCCTTCAAGGGTATGTGTGAGAATGGCCGCTCGTAGTCTCGTCGATTCATGACTGTTAGGGCTGATCCTGTGTCCAATTCCATCTTTACTTGGGACCCTGCTATCATGAGGGTGACCCAAATAGTTCGGCGATCCTCCTTTGCGATCACGTTGTGTAACTTTAGACAACTTAGTCTCCTGCTCCCGGGGTCATTATCACTCTTCTGATCTTCTGAACTACTGTCCGTCATCTTTTGTACTTTCTTGTACTTTTCCTTAGTAGTTCTTTTAGTGTTGGTTTTCTTTCCCGACCTGCAGACTCGTGCTATGTGTCCCACTTTTCCACATTGCCTGCATACTTTGTCCTTAACCCAGCAATCCTTCTGGTCATGGGTTGTTCTGCCGCAGCGATAGCACTTTTCTGCTCCATATGCCATTTCATTGGTGCTATATTCTTGCGATTTCTGTTGTATTTCCGCAGCTCCCCGTGCTGCTGCTTCGTAGGGTACTGCAATGCTGAAAGCCTTTTCTAGCGTAAGGTCCTTTTCCGAAAGGAGTCGTTTCTGGGTTCCTTCACTCTGGAGCCCGCAGACAAACTTATCCCTTAAGGTATTTGCCAGTCCTGCTCCGAACTGGCAGTGTTTCGATAACTTGTGTAGTTCCGTAAGATAGTCAGCATTACTCTCGTCTTTGTGCTGGTTTCTTTTATGGAACTTGAATCTTTCTGCTATCAGCAGCGGTGTAGGGTTTAGATGTTCCTGTAAGATATTGACAATCTTTTCAAAGCTTTTCTCCATTGGTTTAGCTGGGGTAATTAAATTCCGCAATAGGCCGTACCTTCTCGCGCCCATCAAATTCAATAATACCGACGCCTTCTTTTCATCGGCCACCTCATTTGCCTTGCAGTACACTTCAATTCTTTCCACATACGTGGTCCAGTCTTCTATTTCGTTGTCGAAAGCAGTGATGCTGCCACTCTTCGGCATCTTGGGTGGTTTAAAATGGCGCCTCCCACGCTTTTCCTTCTTCCCCAATGGATTAAAATGGCGCCTCCCGCGCTTTTCCTTCTTCCCCCTGCTGCCAATGCTGCTCCTAGCGTTCTAACTAGTAATAGTGGCACCCCGCAGCTTTCTGCGCTTCTCTCTTTTGTTAATTAATTTTCTTAGTTTTATTCTTTTTCGACGCTGTCCACTGCGAGTCTCTTTTCCTTCCCCTTTTTTAATTTTCTTTAACGCTGCCCGACTCTTGAGCACCGACCGCGCCCTGTGCGCTCCACCCTCTCTCTCTCTTTTTCTTCCCGACGACGCTGCTTGGCCCCCTTGCAGAGCCGCTCGATCGAGCTCTAGCCCGCCGCAGTCTGGGAAGGGTCAGCGCACTACCTGCTACCAGCCCGATTTGCTGGGACACCTTGACTGGAGAACCAAGCCCAGCTCTCCACAGCTTCCCCTGCGATTCTCTGAACTCCGATGGATCACTGGGCGGTTGCCCACGGTCGACGCCCGTTGCTCTGGCTTCGACCTCCAAGAAGCTTCTTTTCAGGGATGGATCCCCGTGAGGTGATGCAGTACTGCAGGTGAGTTTGAACCTGCTCGTCGCCACTGTAGTGTCCGCATATCAATAACACACGGACTGCAGGAGAACGGTAACAACAGGTGTTTACTGAACAGAGGGTATGCTGAAACTGAAAGTACAGAAGCCTGCTACGGCTTTATATACAGGTGTGGTCACTGCCGGTACTACAGTGTAAAAGCTGTTCTCTCTTAAAGGTACATACACAACACCTCTCATTACTGTGCCTTTGCCTACTTTAGTGCTCCTACGAAGTGTTGGCCCAGTGGCTGCAGCAGGGCTGGTGGAAGGCTGGTGAGTGCCTGTGCAGAAGACTTCAGAAGGCCTTGCAGGAAGCCCTCGACCAACTCTGGGCCTAGAAGGCCTGGCTGTAAACTGCACCACCTCAGCGTGGGTGGCAGCAGTCTAGGCTGGCTGGATGAACGGCAGCGACAAGGGCAATGGCGGAGTGGCAGTGGTGGGAGCAGGAACCTGCTGTCTTCTTGAGCAAGGACAGCAGGTTCCTGCTCCACTGACCCATTGCCACTCTCCCGGGGCAGCACCTCAGCATCCCTAGCAATCTGTTGGAGCACAGATTGCTGGCCTGCTGCGACACCGTGAAAGCCCCGGTCGATGGTGGTAGACCCAGCCACGATGGCAGCAGTCAGAGCTTGCGTGGCATCAAGCTGAGACTACGTGAGAGCACTCTGAGATTGGATACCACCAAACATAGACTGCATTACAGCACTAAGACATTGCGTCACTTCTGCCTGTGCTGCAACGGAAGCTGCCAGATTGCCTATCACACACGGCATCAGGTTTGGGTCGCCATGGTCTCTCTAGGAGTATACCATCCTTGGCATACTGGAACTGGTGTGCTCCATGGTGTGCGCAAAGCCTTGTCTAATGTTGGAGGCAGACTCCCCCACGCTCCTTACCATTGCCGAGAGGCTCTTGGGGATCCTTGTCCTTGCATCTCTGTGTGCATGCCCATCACCCTCCTTCTAAAGGCCTCCCCATCGAGGTCCTCATCTGAATCCTGTGCAGCAGAACTCGCCCGCGAACTCGCCCTCTGGGGTGCTGGCCCCCGAGCTACCGTTTCCCCTGGCTTTGCTATAGCCCACACATCCCTGGTGCCTCACCCTGTGCAGATCCCGCTACTATACTAGCCTCTAAAGAATGCGTAGTGCCAGTATCTGAGTTGGTGCCTGCAGGTGAGAAATGCAGTAACGCAGTGTGTTCTTCCTCCTCCTCCTGCTCTACTCCTGCATCGCTCTCTGCGGTGCCCTCTGGGACAGACTGCTCAAGTGCTTGCTGATTATTTGAAAGCATAAAGGCACAAGAGTCAGGTTAAGGTGAGGGAAGAGGGACAGGAAGGGAGAAATGCATGAATACAGCATGATTAGCTGGAAAGTGCGAAACGCTTTTGGGGTGATGGAGAAGTGGGATGTGAGAAGAAGGAGTAGGGATGAACATATCGTTGTTGTCGCCAAGGGGGTCAACATCACCGGTGGCCACAGTGCCCACCACCTGGCGCCCAATAATCTGCTGCATTCGAGTCTCCAGCTAAAACAGTGGTTGGGTGTCAGCTTGTCCCCACCTGTGTGCTCCTGCTCCCTCCTGTTGTGACCCACCTTGGCCTGCAAGAGAAAAGAAAGTGTGAGTGAGTGTGTGGAGTAATGTGTTTGGGTGATGTGCCTGCCATAGTTGAATAGCTGTCATTGTGTGCAAGATGTGGATGTGAGTGTTGGTGGGTGGGAATTGTTGGTGGGTGAGGGCTGGGGGTATGGTGCTTTGGGAAGTGTGTGAAGACTGGTTCAGATGGTGGTATGAGCATTTGTTGAAACATTGACTCACCCTGACCACCCGAGTGAGGTCGTGAAATTTCTTCCTGCACTGTGTGTGGGTCCTGAGGACCACAATGCTGCCCAGGACATGCTGTGCTACTTCCCTGCACATGGTGCGGAAGACTTGTGGCAAGAGCCTCCTGGCACTTGCTGGGTAGAGCACCACCCTCCGTCTCTCCACAGTGAACACCAATGCCTCCAATGCTTGACCGCTGAATCTGCGGGCTCTCTCTGTGGGGCGTGGACCTGCCATGAGTACAGCTGCTTCAGTCCTCCGGCTCCTTCTCTTTGACCTGCTGCTGTTTGCTGAGGCAGCTGCACAGCCAGCAATGCTGAGACTGAGGTTCTGCAGCATCAATGAACCTCCCCTTTAAGAACTGGAAAAAGCCTGTGGCAATGATGATTTGCGATTAGACTGCACGTAATATTGGTCCACCCTTTGAGTGTAACACCAAAGAGCTTGGGCTTTAAGACTTGAATTAGCGCTCCAATCATTTCTTTGAACATTGAGCATGAATTTTGCATGCAGTCTAAAGCATTAGCGCCTGGCGCTCATTCTTCAACTTTTCTAATTTTACCACCCATTCCTGTGCTATGATGAATTTCTAGCCCAAGATTCCTTCCTTTAGTCATGGCTGTTTGGACTTGTGCATAGTTTCAATAACATTTGTTTTTTTCAATAATTGGTACACATCACTCTGTGCTGCTAATGTCATACATTTGCCTTCTGAACCTATACCACTGGTGTTGTAGCAAGTGAAATGTTCCCATCTGCCTGTCAGATTCTTCACTATTGATCGTCACAACAGTTTTGAAAGGATGACACTTGGGTCCACTCTTACGATTCAACTGCTAATTCATGACCAAGTTTGACTGCAGTCACATGCTAATTCTGTAAAATTCCTTTCATCTATCCCTGCGAGCACAATATTGTGGTTCACTGCATGATCTCCTGGAATTTTCATAATACAGTGATCCTACATTAAATGAAAACTCGGAATCAACAGCACAAGACAAAATCAGTGCTCAGGGCAATCGATCATGTACAGGTTTTTAACCTAGGGAGCTAAAATTTATTTTCTGCAATATCGTCAAGGCTGTAGAATAAATTCTTAATTGATTTTAAAAGCACATTTAATAGGACATCTCTTCCACCCAAAGTGATAAACTTCCACACTTCAGGTAGATAAGTTAATTTAATTGACAATGTATGGCAGAGGTGTCCAAGCATTTGTCTTCATGGACCATCTAGGTGCATACCCTAGCACCCCAGAGTCACTTACCAAGTTTAAATCCTTGTTCTCATTAATATGCATATATCTGCTCACCCTAACAGATCTTGATGTTCTGATTTAGAATTTATTCACCAATGAGGCAAGAGCGCCAAGAACAACCCTTTCCAAATTCCAGGCAGTATAAACCAGGAACTAAGAAATAAGAAATATAAGCACAAGTAGGACTGAGTTGCCTGCATTTCAAGAGCCAGATTGTCAAGATTCAGAGGCCACAAGTGGACACCCCTGCTATACAACAACAACTTCCAAAAAGTGGTCATTGTTAGATGGATAGCTGGGTGCAGCAAGATTCAACCTTCTTCTGGGTATTTACTGTGCTTCTAATGAATAAGTGTACGTGTTAGAACAATTAACAGTTTAGTCTATCCAAAACCTAAATAGTATTAACACAGAATATGTATTCTCAGTATTGATTATCTGTTGGAGTCATATTGAAGGAATTTAATTTCATCACACAGAATCCTACTTTAAGTAACCCTAACATGGTTATGGTTTGCAATAAATACATTTTTCTACTACTCTTAGCTACATCTCTCTAGCTATAAAATTACTTTTTGTGACCCACATATGGATTTTCTTTTACCTTCATCAAAATGCTGTTCTACAACATTCAATTTAACAATATTGTGCCTAAACTGCCTTATGCACACAGTTTTTGAACCTTGCCACATGATCGCAGATCCAATTTTCCGCTATTTTGAGAGCCATCACTCAGCCTTGATAAAAGTGATTATAACAGCAGCAGGGAATTTTCATGTGTAGAGATGAGTACAAAGATACAAACGTGAATATCTCTGAAAATATCATATCAGTGCTTGTGAATATAGCCTGTCCCTTGTGTTCTGCCCTAGGGCAGGCCCTAACTCAAGTCTCACACATGAGATTCTTGGGACCACTTACCAGATAGTACTTTTGTCATCAGTGTACCTTCTCCTAGGTGGGCTGCAAACAAGGTTAAATAGACCCAAATAAAAACAGAAAATGCTGGAGATACTCAGCAGGTCAGGCACCATCTGTGAAGAGAGAAACAGAGTTAACATTTCAGGTCGATGACCTTTCATCAGAACTGGGAAAAAGCAGGAAATGGGACAGATTTTTAAGCAAGGGTAGAGGCTGGGAATTGCGGGAGGGGATGAAAGAACAAAAGGGAAGGTCTGTGATAGGATAGAAGGCAGGAGAAGTTAAGAGACATTAAGAGATATTCAAGGCAATAGGAGATGGTAATGGGACAGGTTAAGAAACAAAGGATGGATCTAGATGAAGTGTAAATTGCGCTGGCAGAATGAAAGACAGCTGCCAAGTGGGAGAGAAAAACAGCACAAACAAAAACTGTGGATATAAAATATACATATATGATCGGGGCCAGGTTATGATCTGAAATTGTTGAACTCCATGTTGAGTCCAGAAGGTTGTAAAGTGCCTAATCAAAAGATGAGGTGCTGTTCCTCGAGCTTACGCTGAGCTTCCGTGGAACAATGCAAGAGGCCGAGGATGGTGAGGTCTGAGTGGAAATGGAGCAATGAATTAAAGTGACAGGTGACCGGAAGCTCAGGGTCCCCCTTACGGACTGAACGAAGGTGTTCCGCAAAGCGGTCACCCAATCTGCGTTTGGTCTCCCCAATGTAGAGGAGACCACATCGTGAGCAGCGAATGCAGTCTACTAAATTGTAAGAAGTACAAGTAAATCACTGTTTCACCTGGAAGGGGTGTTTGGGGCCCTGGACAGTGGGAAGGGGGGAGGTATAAGGGCATGTGTTGCATCTCCTGCGCTTGCACGGGAAGGTGCCGGGCAAAGAGGAAGGGGTGTTGGGGGTGATAGAGGAGTGGACTAGGGTGTTGCGGACGGAGCGGTCCCTATGGAATGCTGAAAGGGGAGGGGAGGGGAAGATGCATTTGGTGGTGGGATCACGCTGGAGGTGGTAGAAATAGCGGAGGATGATCCGTTGAATGTGGAGGTTGGTGGGGTGAAAGGTGAGGGCAAGGGGAACTCTATTGTGGTTCTGGGAGGGACGGGCAGGGGTGAGGGCAGAAGTGCGGGAGATAGAACGGACACGGTCAAGGGCCGTGTCAACCACTGTAGAGGGGAATCCTCAGTTGAGGAAAAAGGAAGACATGTTGGAAGCACTAGTATGGAAGGTGGCATTGTCAGAGCAGATGCAGCAGAGACGGAGAAACTGGGAGAATGGAATAGAGTCCTTACAGGAGGCGGAGTGGAAGGAACTGTAGTCCAGGTAGCGGTGGTAGTCAGTGGGCTTGTAGTGAATGTTTGTCAGTAACCTATCCCTAGAGATGGAGACGGAAAAGTTGAGGAAGGAAAGGGAAGATTCAGAGATGGACCATGTGAAGGTGAGGGAAGGGTGGAAATTGGAAGCAAAGTGAATGAAATTATCTAGTTCAGGGCAAGAGCAGGAAATGGCACCGATACAGTCATCAATGTACGGAAAAAGAGGTGAGGGAGGGGACCCAAGTAGGACTGGAACAAAGAGTGTTCCACATATCCCACGAAAAGGCAGGCATAGCTAGGACCCATGCGGATTCCTATAGCAACACCTTTGATTTGGAGGAAATGAGTGGAGTCAAAGGAGAAGTTGTTCAATGTGAAAACAAGTTCAGCCAGGCGGAGGAGGGTGATGGTGGATGGGGACTGGTTGGGCCTCTGTTCAAGGAAGAAGCGGAGCGCCCTCAGGCCATCCTGGTGGGGGATGGAGGTGTAGAGGGATTGTACGTCCATAGTGAAAAGAATAGCCCCATCTACCCTTTATATAGGAATGGGCCACTCGCAACTATTGGGCGCAACATCCCCTGCTGGATGTCAGTCCAGCATTCAGTCGGTGCTCTGGTCTCCACTTGCCAGGGTGATCTGGAGTTGGGCCCCAATCCAACCTTTCTGACTCAGAGGCGACCAACTACCACTGAACCAGTGGTCACTCTGTCTGGACACAAGTACACCACTGAATATCAGTTCAGTATTTAGAGACCATAATCTCGTTTCCCCTCACTGGGGCTGTGTGAAGTGGGCTTCGAAATCTTCACTTGCTGACTCGGGTGGGATTTCTACCACTAAGCCAAAGGCTAATTTCTGTGCATATAGTAACGAGTAACTAAAACCGAACCATACAATACTAAAACCGCTATTTTAGCATAAATGCTGCAAATTTTTCATCTATTTGAATGAATGTTACATTTTGAATCCATCAAGATATAATACAATTTGCTGGAACCAAACCAATTAATCTTTCTTTAAAAACCTATTTTATGCAATTAAATTATCACTAATATGTGTTGTTTATTTATTATATTGCAGCATAATAATAAAATGCATTTAGATTTCAAGTTGAAAGGGATTTCCCATCTCTGGTAATTCAATTTATTTTAATTTCTCTTTAACGAAAAAATCTTGCCATGCTTGCATATTAATCATGTTGAATCATTTGATCTCCTTTTCTCCTCGGATTTAAGATTAATTAAAGCCCTGTTCTAGGAGGCAGTGGATATAGGAAGAGGAAGGACTGCACGGACTCAAGTTTGGATAAAAGGGACAGTATGGAGCCAAAGTAGGTTGGCCAGATTTGGGAAAGAATGGCAGAAAACTGTCAGAGTTAAAAAATGATTCTCAGCTGTAATTTCCCTGTCATATCAAGGGTTTGAATGGCTCTCAATACCATTCATATAATTTAAAACCTTTCTTGAAAAGGAGAATCAGGACTACCACTAGGGGCTAGAAGTTACTGTTAGCATTAATAACACATTCATTTGGCAGTCCCCCGTCCCCTATTTTAATAGATGCATTAATCAACTTATTTTAAATATGCTTAATGTACCTGTTAAAACAATGGATGGAGCAATGTCACACAAATGTATTAGGCATTCCTTCATAATTGCCATCAACAATAATTTCAAGCCTAAGCACACAGAAGGCTTTATGGATAAATTAAGATTTTCTTCATTTTTGTTGAGCCATTTAACTTTTGTTGACCCGTTTAGCAGAAAAACTGTGTTCTCCACAGTTGGATGAACAAATTCTGGGACACGTGGTTCCTTAGCTGGTTGAGATGCAATAAAATATGGCTACAGATGAACGATCATTAGCTGTTTTTTTTTTGTTATTGTTAAATAAGTTGCACTCGCAAGAGTTTCAAACCCAATATTAGCAGGTTGTGAATTACAAAGATTATGGAGCATTTCTTTTTATTTGAATGGATGGAACTTTTATGCAGTGTATGCGATATCAATTATCCTCCTGTAATCAGTTTGCAACAAATATTTTATTTACCATAATGACTTCTCTATTATCTATCTATATATATATAAAGCGGTTTGTCTCTCTGTCTTTCTGTCTCTCTCTCTGTTTGTCTGTCTGTCCGCTATACAATCAAAAGTTATAGAGCGTACCTACACATATGTTATATCAAAAGAAAGCTTATCATTAGTGGAGTCTAATAGGCGTATTTACTTTTTGGTCAGACAAAAATTGTTCCGACAGTATACAAAAAAGGTTAAAAAACGGCAACATTCCGCTCATTAGCATTGAGTGACGTGATGGTTGACCAATCGTACAGGGGATTAACCTGATGGTTGACCAATCGGTGCATCACGGGGGACATTTCATTGCGTGTGTGGGTGGGCCTAATCCTTCTGAGCTGAGGTGAGTGGCGGCCATCTTGATTCCTAACTCTTGATTTATTTTTCCCACTTTGTGTGTGTGTGGAGGGGATTTTGGGAGCAAGTTGAGGTGGGGAAGGGTTTCTCTGGTGGTGGCCATCTTGATTCCTAACTCTTGATTTATTTTTCCCACTTTGTGTGTGTGTGGAGGGGATTTTGGGAGCGAGTTGAGGTGGGGAATGGTTTCCCCGGCAACCGGGCCCGGCCTGTCTCACAGCCTGTAGCCCCTCAGGAGGGCGGGGGTGGGAGGAAGAAGGTTTTCCCTGGCAACCGGGCCTGGGCCTCTCTCACAGCCTGTAGCCGCTCAGGAGGGCAGGGGAGGAGGAGGGAGGAGGGTTACCCCAGCAACCGGCGACGTCTCACTCTCCCCCCCAATCTCTCTCTCTCTCTTCCCCGCGCAGCCCGAAAGCCCGGGGGAAGAGGGAAGCGAGCAGGTGAGCGGCGGCGTCTCTCTCTCCCCCCCACCACAGCGAAAGGCGTTCGTCTGCCGCCTGGCCAACCGGGTCCAAAGGCCCGCCGTGTTAACGATGAGGAACCCCGGGCTCGCTTCGGAGCGATGGGCACCCAGCCTCCCGATGTCGGACTGACTCCGTTCTGGTACCGGAAAGGAGGGGGAGGGAGGGAGGGTGAGGAGAGGGGCAGGGAGGGAGAGGAGAGGGGAGGGAGGGAGAGTAAAGCAGGGAGAGACAGGGGCAGGGAGAGAGAGGGTGAGGGAAGGAAAGAGTGAGGGGGTGGGACAGGGAGGGAGAGCTCGCCTTCTTCCTTCCTTCCTTCGCAGGAGGTCCATCGGGCCAGGCCTGAGGCACTCCTTCACCCCTCTCTCTCCAGGCTAATCCCGAACTAAATCCAGCAGTCTCTCTCTCTCTCTTCCCCCCCGTCTCTCTCTTCTCCCCCAAGTCTCTCTCTCTCTCTCTTCCCCCATCTCTCTCTTCCCCCACGTCTCTCTTCTCCCCCGTCTCTCTCTCTTCCCCCCATCTCTCTCTTCTCCCCCCAGTCTCTCTCTTCTCCCCCCAGTCTCTCTCTCTCTCTTCCAACAACAACATGCCCTCAAAAAACCCTCGGCACCGCCGGGCACTCCAGCTAGTATATATATATAAATTGGTTTGTCTGTCTGTCTGTCTGTTTGTCTGTCCGGCTATACAATCAAAAGTTATAGAGCGTACCTACACATATGGTATATCAAAAGAAAGCTTATCATTAGGGGAGTCTAATAGGCATATTTACCTTTTGGTCAGACAAAAATTGTTCGGACAGTATACAGAAAACATTCAAAAAAAGGACAAAATCTGCTCATAAGCGGTTGACCAATCCTACCGCTCATTAGCATTGAGTGACGTGATGGTTGACCAATTGGGGGGCGTTTCATGGCGTTTGTGGGCGGGGCCTAATCATTCAAACTGCCGAGCGGGAGCTGAGCTGAGGTGAGTGGCGGCCAGTAAACACCTGCCGGGCCTCAAGCTCAAAAAATGGTAATGGAGGTGAGGAAATTGTTGATTCATTAGTATTGACACAAAAAAGTTGGTTTTAAAAGAAAAAAAAATCCATTTGCAAAGGAGTGCATGATACACTAAGTTTGCGTTTAACGTTTTATGAGGCATTTTAAGATAACGGATACCCAGCTGAACCCTGTAGGTAAGCTCTTTTTCCTCAGGCCTCGAAGCCTTGGCCTCTCCTCGCCAGCCACGCCCAAGCTAGGCACTGCCTGTCCCGCTGGGCCCGATTCCAAACCTGCGGCCCGCAGTCGCCGCCATCTTGGTAAAGGTTGGCGGGGCGGAGCCCAGCGTAGCCATTGCCGCCATCTTGGTAAAGGCCGACGGGGCGGGAACTCGGGCTTTCCCCCCCTCGGCCCGGTCCTGGGGCTCGGCTCCATTTGCGGCCGGGGACTCGGCCTTTCCCTCCCTCGGCCCGGTCCCAGGGCTCGGCTCCGTTTGCACCCGCGGGCCGGGGACTCGGCCTTTCCCCCTCTCGGCCCCGGTCCCGGGGCTCGGCTCCGTTTGCGGCCGGGGACTCGGCCTTTCCCCCCCTTGGCCCGGTCCCGGGGCTCGGCTCCGTTTGCGGCCGAGGGCCGGGGACTCGGCCTTTCCTCCCCTCGGCCCGGTCCGGGGGCTCGGCTCAGTGTCTGGGCCTGAGGCGCTAGGGAGGGAGAGGGGAGGGAGGGACAGAGAGGAGAGCAGGGAGAGACAGGGGGAGGGAGAGAGAAAGGGGGAGGGAGGGAGGGGAGAGGGAGAGGGGAGGGAGGGGGAGAGAGAGGGGAGAGACAGGGGCAGGGAGAGAGGGGCAGCGAGAGAGGGGGAGGGTGAGAGAGAGTGGAAACGGAGGGATAGAGTGGGGGGGGTGGGAGAGGGAGGGAGAGCTCACCTTCTTCCTTCCTTCCTTCCTTTGCAGAGGTCCATCGGGCCAGGTCTGAGGCGCTTCTTCCCCCCTCTCTCTCTCCAGGCTAATCCCAAACTAAATCCAGCAGTCTCTCTCTCTTTCCCCCCCCCCGTCTCTCTCTACTCCCCCCAGTCTCTCTCTCTCTCTTTCTCTTCCCCCGTCTCTCTCTTCTCCCCCCAGTCTCTCTCTCTCTCTCCCCCCCAGTCTCTCTCTCTCTCTCTCCCCCCAGTCTCTCTCTCTCCCCCCAATCTCTCTCTTTCTCACTCACCCGTCTCTCTCTCTCTCTCCCCCCAGTCTCTCTCTCTCTCTCTCCCCCCAGTCTCTCTCTCTCTCCCCCCAATCTCTCTCTCTCTCTCTCCCCCCCAGTGTCTCTCTCTTTCTCTCTCCCCCCCCAGTCTCTCTCTCTCTTCCCCCCAGTCTCTCTCTCTTTCCCCAGTCTCTCTCTCTCTCCCCCCGTCTCTCTCTCTCTCTCCCCCCAGTCTCTCTCTCTCTCCCCCCCAGTCTCTCTCTCTCTCTCTCCCCCCCCCAGTCTCTCTCTCTCCCTTCCCCCCAGTCTCTCCCTCTCTCCCCCCCGGTCTCTCTCTCTCTCCCCCCCAGTCTCTCTCTCTCTCCCCCCCATCTCTCTCTACTCCCCCCAGTCTCTCTCTCTCTCTTCCAACAACAACATGCCCTCAAAAAACCCTCGGCACCGCCGGGCACTCCAGCTAGTTTAGCATAAAAGGTTGATATGAATCACTTATCTCTCCTGAGTTTTTTTTTCATATAAAACTAATGTACAAGTCCTAAATCTGGCGTGTAGTTGTTGATAAGCTTCTGGAATCATGTAGTCCTCTCTTCATACCATACCATACCTAACTTCCAGCACATTATATGTAACAAGTGGGTATGATGTACTATTTGAATGTACATAAATGATTTGCAGTATCATTACATTTTCACGAGAATATACTGATACTCTTTCCTAATAATGCAATGCCCCAGATTTTGCAGTCAGCAGCGAAAGGACAGCGCTCGCCTCTGACCTCAAAGAAAGCTAATCACAAAGAGCGTGCTCTGTGGCATTGATTTCCCCTATTTCGCATCAATTTCATTTTGGCGCCATCTACAGGAGATCTCTGACTTCCAGGAACAGTGAAGTCATCAAGTAGGCTCAGCAGTCAATCAGATTGAAGAATTCTCACAGACAGCAAAGCAGGAAGTAAAATGCATTGATTATCCTTCACTTTTTAATCATTTTATAGAGAGTGAAATAAAGATTGGGATGTACACATGGGATTAAGGTAAAAGCTGAAATATCATAAACAAACTTAATTTTTTATTATTATTTTAAAAATCTATGGAATTTTATCATGGCATGGAAGGAATAACACTCCACACTTCTAAAATTAGTTTTTCAGGGTCAGAGAGGTTGTTCAGCAGTAATTACAACTTAGTACATTGTTAAAAGTTCAGCTACACCTCATTCAACAAGGCTCAACTTTTTCAATGGTTTTTACAGCGAGACTAATGCGTAAAAAGTTCAAATTCACATCAAATCACTGATTCTGTGCTGATTGCATCTGTGAAGACTGCAACAGCGCACCCTGTGGAGGAGCAGGGTATCACTGACAGCAAATTCCGGATTTCTGCCTTTAACTGCGCATTTGCAGACACCAGAGGTTGTTGTCAGTTTTACACAGTAAAATGACAGCAAATGCTGACAGATTCATTGTCATTACAATCGCAAATTCTAGGCCAATGATACGATAGTGGTTCAGTTTACATTACTAAATTTTTGCATCCACCAATGTATGCAAGAGCCATTAGTTTCTCATTATAAATATTTGGAATAGCAAGAAAAGGGTTAATAATGCAGTAAAATGTTAGTCTCAAAGAACAAAAAAATCATTCACCATTTTTGTCTTGCAATTTAGATCTCATTTTATGAAAGCATTTACTGGAAAGCAAAAAAATCACAGTAGGAGGTGATTTTCCACCCGGGTGGGCAGGTGGTTAAAATTGATCACGTGACTTACCCGCTGATGTCCCACACCGTGCTGTCTTCCATTTTACCCGCAGGCAGCAAGGACACCCACCTGAAGCAGACAGTCCTTTTTTAAATATGCGAATTGAGATCCGATGACATTATCAGCCCTTGACTGCAATTTTAACTGGTAGCCTGAGTGGGGAAGCCATGCGACTTTTCCACCCGGTGAAGATAGTGAGAAGAAGATTCAGGGCCATAAGAGGCCCAAATTGGTCATTTCCAGGAGGAGCAGGAGTTTTTTAAATTTTTTTTTTCATTCATTGATGGGATGTGGGCGTCGCTGGCTAGGCCTGCATTTAGTGCCCATCCCTAATTGCCCTTGAGAAGATGGTGGTGAGCCGCCTTCTTGAACCGCTGCAGTCCATATGGTGTAGGTACACCCACAATGCTGTTAGGAAGGGAGTGCCAGGATTTTGGCCCAGCGACAGTGAAGGAACGGCGATACAGGTCCAAGTCAGGATGGTGTGTGGCTTGGAGGGGAACTTGTAGGTGGTGATGTTCCCATGCGTCTGCTGCCCTTGTCCTTCTAAGTGGTAGAGGTTGCGGGTTTGGAAGGTGCTGTTGAAGGAGCTTTGGCGAGTTGCTGCAGTGCATCTTGTAGATGGTACACACTGCAGCCACAGTGCGCCAGTGGTGGAGGGAGTGAATGTTGAAGGTGGTGGATGGAGTGCCGATCAAGCGGGCTGCTTTATCCTGAATGGTGTCGAGCTTCTTGAGTGTTGTTGGAGCTGCACTCATCCAGGCAAGTGGAGAGTATTCCATCACACTCCTGACTTGTGCCTTGTAGATGGTGGAAAGGCTTTGGGGAGTCAGGAGGTGAGACACTCGCCGCAGAATTCCCAGCCTCTGGCCTGCTCTTGTAGCCGCAGTATTTATATGGCTGGTCCAGTTCAGTTTCTGATCAATGGTAACCCCCAGGATGTTGATAGTGGAGGATTCAGTGATGGTAATGCCATTGAATGTCAAGGGGAGATGGTTAAAGTCTCGCTTGTTGGAGATGGTCATTGCCTGGCACTTGTGTGGTGCAAATGTTACTTGCCACTTGTCAGCCCAAGTCTGAATGTTGTCCAGGTCTTGCTGCATATGGACACGGACTGCGTCAGTATCTGACGAGTCTCGAATGGTGCTGAACAGTGTGCAATCATCAGCGAACATCCCCACTTCTGACCTTATGATGGAGGGAAGGTCATTGATGAAACAGCTGAAGATGGTTGGGCCTAGGACACCGCCCTGAGGAACTCCTGCAGTGATGTCATGTGATTGAGATGAATGACCTCCAACAACCACAGCTAACTTCCTTTGTGCTAGGTATGATTCCAACCAATGGAGAGTTTTCCCCTTGATTCCCATTGACTTCAGTTTTGCTAGGGCTCCTTGATGCCACACTCAATCAAATGCTGCCTTGATGTCAAGGGCAGTCACTCTCACCTCACCTCTTGAGTTCAGCTCATCTAGACACCACGAGAAAAGATTAGGCCTCCCTGTCCCTATTTCCTCTGGTGGGGGAGTCCAGAACAAAGGAGCATAACCTTAAAATTAGAGCTAGGTCGTTCAGGGGTGATGTCAGGAAGCACTTCTTCACACAAAGGGTAGTAGAAATCTAGAATTTTCTCCTCCAAAAAGCTGTTGAGGCTAGGCCAGATGAAAATTTCAAAATTGAGATTGATAGATTTTTGCTAGGTAAGGGTATTAAGGGTTTTGCAACCAAGGCAGGTAACTGGAGTTAAGATACAGATCAGCCATGATCCAATTGAATGACAGGAGAGGCTCAAGGGGCTGAATGGCCTACTCCTGTTCCTATGAATGATATAAGTTTTATAATCAATCATTGTCTATTTTCCATTTTTAAATTGTCAAAGCAAAATTTACTGGTACATTTTCCACAAGATGTGATACCACTATTTAAGTTCTCATTATTAGTGACTTATAAGAGGACTATATTTTATTGGTAAAGCAAGACATTCGCTCTCCGAATTGTCACCAATCATTTCTGCAAAATCGAGACATTGTTTCAAAATGCTGCACCTGCTTTAGCTATCTTCTCCAGTTCAGGTGTGTGCCTACACTGCCCAATATCTAATAAACAATATCATAATCTGAAGGTGCAAAAATAGGATCAGCTTGTGATTTGAACTAGACATTGTTGGGGAGAAATTGGGCTCAGTAGCGCCTGCTTTTTAGGTGCTACGCAGCCTCCTAACGGTGGAAAATGGCATCCGGGATGCACACGCATACTTCCAGTGGGAAGTGTGCTGGACGCCAGCTTGGTAAAGGGGTTCGCGCGCACATACCAAACGACCGCCAGCAGCACACAGAGCAGGCAGATTATGATGTCAATCAGTGGGCATTGCTGATTTGATGCCAGCGCTGCTATTTCCGAACGCCACACTCCACGAAATGTCTTAACCTTGCACAGCTGAACACGACATTAAAAGGCATGAAGGACCCCCCACAAGCGCTGTTTAATGGGATCATGAACTAATTGCAGGTTAGTTGCTGGATTATTTCTTCTGTCTGCTGGTGCAATTATACACATTTATGGAGCTTTCCTATACTTACCCAAAGTTTGTATCGTCTACAGGGAGTGATCTTACAAGTGCTGAAGTACTTTTTTGCTCATTTAAAAGCTTGTGCTGAACCAAGTTGCTTCCTGACATGGGTGGCCTTGTAGGTCTTCCTCTTAGAATTGAGCATGACTGGGAGAATGAGCAGAGGCCATGCAAAGCAGGACAAGCTGCTAGAAGAGAGGGGGGGGAGAAGGGCTCTCAGCAGGAGGCCATATCCGCTGAGGGTCTTTAGCGAGCAATTCTCTTACCACAACTTCAGCAAGGACCAATGCTTGAGATGTCTTCGCTTCACAAAAGAGGTGGTGACTGAAATTTGCCAACTGCTCTAGCCACAACTGCAACTTCAAAGCAGGGCAAAACAGCCTGTGGCTGTCAAGGTGACTGTGGCTTTTGCGTTTATGCATCTGGCTCCTTCCAGGCTGCTGCTGGAGATATAAACAACATCTCACAGTTTGCAGTACACTGCTGCATAAGGAATGTCAATGAGACTCTCTATACACAGAGAGACTGCTTCATCTCATTCCCTCTTGCCAGAAACAAGCAGGTGGAGCAAGCACATGGGTTTGCATGGATTGCAGGCTTCCCCAAGGTGCAGGGTGCCATTGACTGCATGCGCATTGCTTTGCGGCGCCTCATGTAAACTCAGCCATTTTCGTGAACCGACAGGGATTCCACTCTCTCAGTGTGCAGCTGGTGTGTGACCACAGGCAGTACACCATGCAGGTGAATGCCTGTTATCCTGGCAGTAGTCACAATTCCTTCATTTTGTGGCAGTCCTCTGTGCCTCCTATATTTGACCCACCACTGCAAGTCAAAGGCTGGCTGCTGGGCGACAAGGTTTTTCCACTCACTACATGGCTCTTGACTCTGGTCCGGAAACCACACACATGTGCAAAGAAAGAAAGAAGGACTTGCATTTATATAGCGCCTTTCATAACCACCGGATGTCCCAAAGCACTTTACAGCCAATGAAGTACTATTTTGAAGAGTAGTCACTGTTGTAATGTAGGAAATGCAGCAGCCAATTTGCGCTCAGCAAACTCCCACAAACAGCAATGTGATAATGACCAGATAATCTGTTTTTTGTTATGTTGATTGAGGGATAAATATTGGCCAGGAGACTGGGGATAACTCCCCTGCTCTTCTTTGAAATAGCGCCATGGGATATTTTACATCCACCTGAGACAGCAGGCAGGGCTTCTGTTAAATGTCTCATCTGAAAGACGGCACCTCCAACAGTGCAGCACTCCCTCAGTACTGCACTGGAGTGTCAGCCTAGATGTTTGTGCACACATCTCTGGAGTGGGACTTGAACCCAAAACCTTCTGACTCAGAAGTGAGGGTGCTACCAACTGAGCCACTGGCTGACACACTTACAATGAAAGCCATGCTGTCACAAAGAACATTATAGTGCATGCCAACGCTTCAGTTGCCTGGACCACTCTTGAGGAACCTTGCAGTACTCAGCTGAGCGAGTATCAATATTTGTGGTGGTATGCTGCATTCTGCACAACGTTACCATTATGAGGGAACAACCCATGCGCCACCTATCAGGCGATTAGCTGAGGAGCAGGAGCACAAGGAAGAGGAGGAAGTGGAGGAGGAGGAAGAAGTGCAACAGGAAGTGGAGGAACACAAAGAGGACGGGAGGATACAATGTAGCCAGCCCCTTTCTGTTCAGGTTCTACGTGATTAAATAATTAATGAGCGATATTAATAACCTCAACCACGTCGCCCCATTCACCAACAGTCCCATGCGCCTTACCTTTCCTCCAACCTTAACCACCACATCATCCTCTTTCTGACAACACAAGAGTAAAAAGCACCAGAAAATGCATATTTCAAACTAATTTTATAAATTCAATCATGACAATGCATACAAAAATAAACTAATCACTCTTGTGCATTCCCTTAGTGCCTGTCTTCTGTGTGCCTTTGCCTCTCCTAGTGCTCCTATGAGGTGCTTCCCCAGTGGCTGCAGCGTGGTTGGTAAAAGACTGCTGAACACCAATTGAGGAGATTGCAGATGGTCTTGGAGGGTGACCTCGAGCAGCTGTGGGCCTAGAAGGCTTGGCTTCAGACTGCACCATCTCAGCATAGGCGGCTGCAGTCTGGGCTGGCTAGATAACAGGCAACAGCAAGGGCACTGGCAGAGTGGCATGTGTGGGAGCAGGAATGTTGTCATCCTAAGAGAGGACAGCAGGTTTGTGCTCCATGGAGCAATTGCCACTCTCCTGGGGCATGCCTCAACAATCCTGTTGGTCCATTGGAGAACAGATTAATGGACTGCTGTGACCCCACTGGAAGCCCCTTCGAACAGATCAGCCATGATCCTATTAAATGGCGGAGCAGGCTCGAGGGGCCAAATAACCTACTCCTGTTCCTATTTCTTATGTTCTTATGTTCTTATCCAGAACCATGATGGCAGCATTCTGAGCTTGCAAGGCAGCAGTCTGAGCTTCCTCTGCAGCACTCAGACATTTGATGAAAGCTCTTTCTACTGCAATGGAAGCAGTTACATCGGCCATCAGACACAGCATCATGGTGGGTTCTACAGCTGTGCTAATGGAGATGACCACCCTTTCCATGTTGGAAAGGATGGGCTCCAAGGTCTGCACAAAGGCCTGTGCAAAGTTGGTGCTGGACTCCTCCGTGCTCCTTGGCATTGAGCGCAGGCTTTCTGGCAGGCTTTCCAGTGCACCAAGCATTTCATTAGCCCAGAAATTCGGGTCCCACCGCGTGAGTACGCACGGAGTACTCACGCGTGGACCCGATGGAAGTGCCGGTTCCTTGCATGCACTACGCATGCACGGGAAACCGGCACTTCCGATCCTCTGAACGAAGGGGTTCAGAGGTCGAACGCGCGCGCGCGGGAGTCTGCGCGTGCGCTTTGAACTTACGCTTTTTTTTACAGGTTTTTCCGTGAGGGTAAGTCTTTAGATTTTAGAAATGTAAAAACCAGGCGTAAGGACTGCATTTTAAAAGGTAAGTGGTCAATTAATTAAAATTAAAACATTTTTTCCACAGGTTTGTTATTTTTAAATACTTTAAAGCAAGGTAAGTTTATTTTTAGCCCTGTTTTTTTATAAAATTATTTTTTTCAAAAATTTAAATTATTGTTTAAAATAGTTATTTATTGTAATTTATAGTTTATTTAAAAAGTGTGATTTAAAAAAAAAATTATTTGAAGGTTAACTACTGTTTTGGGCCCTCAGCATTCATACGTTTTGACAGGTCTTTGTCAATCTTATGAATGGAGCATTCCCTCCTCCGATTGGCTGCCCATGGCTCACGTGATCCCAGGGGACGCATCGCACTAACTACGCCCCTGGGACACGCCAGCACAGCGCGCTGGCCTCTGGGCCAGGCCCCGGAGAGGAATTCTACGCAGGCCCAGCGCTCAACTGCCGGCGTGCTAGGTAAGTGTAGGTTGGGGGCTTGCACCCGCAGGAAGCCCCCGACCCGAATTTCTGGGCCATTATGTATACCCAGCAGCCTTCTTCTGTAGCCTGGCTAATGGAAGTCCTCATCTGACTCCTCTGCAGCAGAACCAGAGTGCAACCTCACCCTCTGGCAAGCTGGCACCTGCGCAATGCTTTCCCCTTGCCCTGGCTCCTGTGCACTTGTGCCTGGTGTCTCACCTTGTGCAGATCCCTCCTTTATCCTAACGTCTACAATACACGCAATGTCAATCTCTGAGCTGGTGATGTGAGTGTAAGATCGAGTGAAGGTGTCTTTTCATCTTCACTGTCTTCATCCTCTTCCTCCACTGACTGGGAAGGATCCCATTTATGGCTATTTAAAATGAACAAGGGACAAGGGTTGGCTTGTGGTGAGGGGAGAAGAGAAAGTAAGAAGTGCTTGCTTACACCATTTGCAGCTTCTAAGTCTGAAGATGTTGCGGGATGAGGGAGAAATGGGATGAGAGAAGGAGGATTAGTGATAGGCTAATAGGATTAGATACCCTAATCATCGATTGCTTCAGCCCTGCCAGTAGCCACGGCCTCAGTGAGTGTCCTGCAATATGTTTGGGTGATGTGGCTGACATGGTTGAATAGCTGCCAGTGTGTGCGAGCCGTGAGTTGTTGGTGTGAGACTTACAACAGTACAAAGTGTGTGAGGGTGAGGTAAAGCATATGAATTTTAGGATTGAGTACTGATTGATAGAGATTTTGGTAGTTGGGTGATGGGGAGTGTAAAGAATTGAGCAGTGGATGAGGCTAGTGGTGCAGTTGGTAGGATATGCCATTTGAAGATGAACTTACTTTGACAACTTGCGTGAGATCGTTAAATTTCTTCCTGCACTGCGTCCATGTTCCTGGAGCAACACATCCTGGCATTGACCTCTGCTTGTTCCCACTGCCTCCTGAGCATATGTCTGGAGGGCGTCCTGTCCCCCTGCGGCTACAGGGTGTCTCTCCTTTCCAGCAAGACCTCCAGTGCAGTGGCTAAAAACCTTGGTGCTCACTGTCCTGCATGTTCAGTCATTGCTCAAAGTATCACAGCCCAGATTGACTTTTGAAACAAATTCTCACCACTTCTAGCAGCCACAATGCACCTTCCCTTTAAGAGGTCCATGCTGCTTTTAAGTAGCGTTAGCCACTCGTGATATTGGGCCCCCTGCTGATGCATGCAGTCAATGAACAGCGCGAGTAGCGCTGGCTGCATGCAGAAATCAAGTAAAAGAGCAGGCAGCACCAATTTAATGTGCTGCCTGCAACGCAATGAACTGATCCCCATGCCTATTTTCAGGGGTTAGCCATTTTTCCCTGTGTCTTTCATATATGCCCTCATGTGTGTTTCTCTAATCCTTCAGTAGGCAGTCTCAGAACACTTTAGTGAAATAAAGATAGACATGAGTCATTAAGCTGCTTTATTTTACAGACAGCAAGTGAATTTGCAGAGTAGCAGTAATAATCAAAACTTACTTCATTTAATTCCAAACGCTGGGTTAGTGGACTGCCTAATCCTTGCTTTTGGCTAGTCCAGCATTGAAACAGACAATGGCTTACACAGACTTGATTGGCACTCGTCCTACAATAAACTATCTAGGCCTTTCTTGTCTTTTTCTCAGCAGGCCATCCCAGTTGACTGACTTTAACATGTTTTTTTTCTTTTTTTTGTTAGTTCTGAGGGTTACAGGAAGAGGGTGTGCTGTCCCTCTGACCTAGTTCTCATTTAGTGATAGATTAATAGGTCTGAAATAAAACCAGCTACCCACACAAAAGAACAGGTCATCCCAACAATAGTGGGTGTGGATGTTCTTAAGAAACCTGAGGTGAGTTAACAATTTAACTTTAATTAAATTAATTTAAATGTTTCTCTCTCCACAAATGCTGCCTGACCTGCTGAGTATTTCCAGCATTTTCTGTTTTTATAACAAATTAATTCTTGTCCCCAGTCATTGTGTAAACACATATTCAGTGCCCACCTTAATATATAATCTTCCCTTTGTCGAAACAGCTGCAAAGATAGTTTTAATCCTGTATAAACCTACTTTAATTTAAACGCACCATTCAAATGTAACTCATTCCCAAATCCTTTCTATGAATAAATGATCAAAAAATCCTGAAACGTGGTGGTCGGGTTTAATCAAGCTTCTTGTTTTTCTTTGGCTTACCTAGGAAGCCCTGTGACATGAATCTTGTCATTCATGTGGAAATGACTTATGCAATAATACTGGGCGGCCTGCTGGTGGCGCT
This sequence comes from Somniosus microcephalus, assembly GCF_052327205.1. Lineage (NCBI taxonomy): Eukaryota > Metazoa > Chordata > Chondrichthyes > Squaliformes > Somniosidae > Somniosus > Somniosus microcephalus. The sequence continues at coordinate 50,072,364 of NC_140994.1, read as the reverse complement.
GTCCAGGGAGAGTATAAATACTCGGGCATCAGCCCAGCTTGCTCAGGACATTGTTTAATAGGAACTAGTGAAGGACACAATCAGATCGCCATGTTGAAAAACAGTTGATTAAAGCCTTGTTTAATACTCAGTCCAAGTGCCTAGTAGTTTTCTTACGTCACCCTGCTTACTTTTTTGAACTGTCAATTTATGTTCCCAAGCCATCAGATTTTACCCAGGCCTTTGGAAAACAAGTTAATTCAATGAAATAATTGAAAAATGGTTACAAATCATTTGGAGTCATAGAGCAGGATTTTCATTGAGCCATGGAGGCGGGATTGGAGGTGTGTGGGGGGGTTAAAATCTTGAAATCGGGGGGCATGAACCCATCCTGCCCCCAACCCGCCTCCATGCCAGTTTCAAAGGAGGCGGGTACCTGACCCGCACTGGGACCCGCCTCCCCGAGGCGGGAAGGGGATTACTGCCAATTCACTGCCTGTTAACAGGTAGTTAATAGGCAGTTTTTAGCCTAATCCCTATTTTTATTGGTGAAGTGTGGGATTCCCGACGGCTCCAAACCACGCCAAGTTAGCGAGGCGGGCCGTCGGGATGAAGGGCTTGGAGGGGTCGAGATGTCAGGTGTTCAGGTGAGTGATGGGTGCATGAGTGCAGAGGTAAGTGTGTTTGGTGTATGTAAATTGTTTAAAAAAGTTTTACTTACATGTACTTACCTATACAGCCTTCCTTCCTTCAGGTCTCGGGAGTCCCTAATCTCACAGGCACAGAAAGCAGAATGGCCGCGATCTGTCAAAAATTGCAGCATTCAGCTTTCTGTTCCGGGGAGATCTCTAAATCATCCTGAGAGGAAGGAATTAACTTGGAGTACAGATTGTCAGTGTTTGACAGCTTCAAACAGCTGTTGAACGCTGATATTTCATCTGTCAAAAGCTCTTGACAGATGAAATGTCAATCTGTGACATCATCTGTTGCTGGGTGGCCCTTAATTGGCCTGCTGAGCCCGCTGGGCGGGCTCAACAAGGTCAATCAAGTGAAAATCGCGTGGGTTGGCCACAACTCGATGGAGGTGGGACTACAACCCCGAAAGTTGTAGTCCCACCTCCTACCCGCCTCCTCAATGAAAATCCAGCCCATAAAGTCTTTCACTCTTTTAAGTCAGTTATAAAGACAAATACTATGGGCTGGATTTTCATTGAGGAGGCGGGTAGGAGGCGGGACTACAACTTTCGGGGTTGTAGTCCCGCCTCCATCAAGTTCTAGCCAACCCACGCGATTTTGACTTGATTAACCTTGTTGAGCCCGCCCAGCGGGCTCAGCAGGCCAATTAAGGGCCACCTGGCAACAGGTGACGTCACATATTGATATTTCATCTGTCAAGACCTTTTGACAGATGAAATATCAGCGATTGACAGCTGTTTGAAGCTGTCAAACACTGACAATCTGTACTCCAGGTTAATTCCTTCCTCTCAGGAAGGTTTAGAGATTTCCCCGGAACAGAAAGCTGAATGCTGAAACTTTTGACAGATCGCAGCCATTCTGCTTTCTGTGCTGGTGAGATGAGGACTCCCGAGACCTGAAGGAAGGAAGGCTGTAAAGGTAAGTACATGTAAGTAAAACTTCTTTAAACACTTTACACACACCAAACACACTTACCTTTGCACTCATGCACCCATCACTCACCTGAACACCGGACATCTCGACCCCTCCAATCCCTTCATCCCGACCGCCCGCCTCACTAACTTGGCGTGGTTTGGAGCCGTCGGGAATCCCACATTTCACCAATGAAAATAGGGAATAGGCTAAAAACTGCCTGTTAACAGGTAGTTAACAGGCAGTTTTTAGCCGAATCCCTATTTTCATTGGTGAAGTGTGGGATTCCCAACGGCTCCAAACCACGCCAAGTTAGCACTAATTGGCACCAATCCCCTTCCTGCCTTGGGGAGGCGGGTCCCAGTGCAGGTCGGGTACCCGCCTCCTTTGAAACTGGCATGGGGGCAGGACGGGTTTGTGCCACCCGATTTCGGGATTTTAACCCCCCACACGCCTCCAATCATGGACCCCCCCCCCCCCCCCCGCCTGGTTCCCGACTCCGAGCAGAGCAATTTTAACTCAGGCGTGTCTGATGGTCCCGACTCTGTCCCGCATCCAACAGGCGGGACTGGTCTTTAAGGCCCGTAATGACCACTAAATGGCCTCTATAATCCTATTTTAACAGGCCCTTGCAAATTTAACCCTTTTCCCACGTAAAACATGCCTGGTAGGGAACACGAATGTGAAACCTGGTGGGAGCACTATTGGATTGCTGACTATCAACTGCAGGTCAACCATTAAAGAGGAGACTTGATCAGCCATCATTCGCAGGTGGCAGGACTTAGTGGTCCCAGGTCTGGGGCAACTTTTAGAAGGCTTAACCACACCTGTGGAAGGTTGGAGCCTCACACCCATCTCCAGTGTGGCCTCCTGGGAAACCCCTCTCGCCACCGTCACTCAGTGCTTCCTCAACGGAGGCAGATACCAGAAACATGGGAGCCATTTATTTTCTTCCGATCTGGGCATTAGAGGAGCTCGAGCACCAGCCGCGGCACCAGCAGAGCCAGGAACAACAGCAGCAACAGCAGCAGCAGGAGCACCAGGCTGCTGCTCACCCACCTGAGGCCAGAAGGGGCCAGCGCCTGGAAGCCCATCGGTGCAGGAGATACTCCCCAAACAGGGTCTACAGATGCAGGGTCACCTATCTCAACATGTCTGAGCAGCAGTGCCAAAGGCGGCTCCGACTTTCGCGAGAGCTGGTGACTGACATCTGCGCAATACTACAGCAAGACCTGCTGCTCAGAGCACCAGGTGGACAGGCATTACCAGTGGCAGTCAAAGTCACCACCGCACTCAAATTTTTTGCCTCAGGCTCATTCCAGGGATCAGCAGCAGACATCAGCGGCATCTCCCAGGCGGCTGCACACACTTGCATCACGCAGGTAACCGATGCTCTCTTTGCCCTCGCACACAATCACATCCATTTCACCAAGGATCGAGCAAGAGACACGGCGCGAGCGGTTGGATTAGCTCATCTGGCAGGCTTTCCAAGGGTGCAGGGCATCGTTGACTGCACACATGTGGCCCTTACGGCACCCCATCGCAATCCAGTTATTTTTGTCAATCGCAAGGGCTTCCACTCCCTTAACGTTCAGCTGGTGTGTGACCACAAGAAGGAAATTTTGCATGTTTGTGCCATGTACCCTGGCAGTTGCCATGACTCCTTCATACTGCGCCAGTCTAGTGTGCCTCCGCTATTCAGTCCGCCAGACCAACTTAACAGATGGCTACTTGGAGACAAGGGCTATCCCCTGAGGACGTGGCTGATGACGCTGTTGAGGAGACCCTCCAATGGAGCTGAGGAGAGCTACAGCTCCAGCCACATGTCCACCAGAGCCATAATCAAGCAAACCATCGGTTTGCTGAAGATGCGCTTCAGATGCCTGGATAGATCAGGTGGAGCCCTGCAGTACTCAGCAGCCAGGGTCTCCAGAATCGTCGTGGTTTGCTGTGCATGTCACAACATGGCACAGCATCGTGGCTTGCAGATTCCTGAGGACCAAGTGGCTCCTCACATATCCTCCTCAGATGAGGAGGAGGAGGAGGGCGAAAACGAACATCCTGCAGAGGCCCATCAACCAGCGGCAGCATTACGCGAGAACACTGCTGCCCGGGATGCAAGGAGCGCACTCATCCTGGCCAGATTTGCTTAGCCTAGTCAATCAAACACTTTTGCCTCGCAGCTTCTTACCAGAGCATTGACAATGGCCAAGAACCAGAGGATTCCTAGCACTCCAACCACCATACTGTCAGTTGCAAGTATTCCTAAGGCCTCAATGTGGAAGTCCCAATAGCGAAATGACAGACGCCACAACTGCAACATTTGCCATCAGAATTTTTATGTACAATTATGACGTGATGGCATTTTTACACTAAACACAAAATTCCACCCAAGTGACTACTTGTGCTTTATCTTCCTCTTACACGTGCTCCTACGTAGTGCTTCCCCTGTGGCTTCAGCAGATGTGGAGGCCCCTTGCTCACTTTCCTGCTGCTCCTGTCTCGACACCTTTGGCGGGTGTCCTCTGGGGTTGCAAGCCTGTGAGGGCTCGTCAACAGTCTGCTGCTCCTGCGGCTGTGCAGGGTTGAGTCGTTTATCTCACTTGGGTGTGGACTCCGGTGGGGCTCTGACCGAGGGCTCTGCAGTGGCATGGAAGTGTGAGCGCTTGGCGAGGAGCCCCCACTTCCTTGAGGTCTGCCACCAACCTCCCTCTCATGGGGCAGGTCCCCCTCAGCGCCTGCAAGTGGCTGGAGAGCACCTTGCTGCACATCAGGGAGGCCACGGGGACCCGTATCTGCAATGGCAGTCCATGAAGGTTTGGTTTCTCTGTTCAATAGATGCCCATCGCTCCTCAAGAGATGTCATTCTAATCTGAACAATGACCATGTTTTCCATACCCTGGCGACTAAGCTCCTCCATGGCCGTAGCCATCCTCTCCTCTATGGTAGCCAGCCTTACCATGGAGGTAGCAATCCTTTCCATGGAGTAAGCATCCTTTCCGTGGTGATGCGTTCATGCGCCAATGACTCCACAAAGGCTCTGCTCATGTTCGCTATGGACTCCTCCATTTGCTCCACACTCGCAGCGACCCTAGAGACAAAACCTGCCAGAGACTCCTGCATCTGTGCCTGGAGTTCCATCACCTCTGATCTTATGGATGGACCCAGAGGCAGAGGGTCGACATGCTGCTGAGCTAAGCTGGCAGAGTCCTGCGCCCTCCGACTAGGACTCTCCACTGCTGTCCCTGTCTCCACAATCTGCTGATGCTCACTTGTGAGCTGTGATACACCAGGTGACAACACTACTCTCTGTCCCGAAGGTCCCACCGAGGTGTGAGTGTCTGTGCTGGTGCAGGGTGCGCTGAATTCTGGTGACGCTGCGCCCTCAGAGGTTGCAGCTTCCTCTGAGGAGTCTGGCTGCTCAGCCTCTTCTTCCTGGCTAGGGGGGACGGATGCTTGTGATGGTCCTGTGGGGGAGTAAAGGAAAGAGTCAGAGATGTGATGCAAAGGCTACATGCACATAACTTTTTGCAGATGCTCATAAATCCATCTGTTGTAGCTTCACAATCATTATCAGCGACTCATGCAATGTCAAAGAGAGAGATGGGAAACTTTTCTGTCACCAGCTTGCTGTGTTCCACCCGTCTGTCTGTGCCCCATACGTGATTCATCCTCAATGCCCATGATTTCCAGGACGGCCTCCCAGGGGGTCAGGTGGGCTAGTGAGGCTGTCCCTCCTCCTGTCCTGGCTCGATCTCTCTTGTGATGTTCCTGCAATGAGGGAGACAAGTGGAGGTTGAGTGAGAATGAAGGAGTGAATGTAGAGATTGCATAGCATAGATACTTAGAAGGAGACAAAGATGGAGTGAGGTTGCAAGACCAAGGGCCCTCCCTGTGTGTTGTCAGTTGTGGTCGAAGCATCAGAGTGATAGGGAGTGTGAGGGATGCATGGTGGAATAGTTATGTGAATGTGAGCATAGAGAGAGAAGGAATGGGTAAGGGTGCATGGATGTCAGTGTCAAGTGGGATGTGGAGGAAGAGATTGCTAAAGCTGAGTACTTGTGAGGAAAGGCAATGGGGATCAGATTGAGGGTGACGGGAAATTCATACTCACTTTTCCAGTGCGCTGAAGGTCATGAAATCTTTTCCTGCACTGTATCCAGGTTATGCGGGTGGCTCCCAAGTAGTTGACCTCCTCAGCCACCTGCATCCACACAGCCTTGGTCTGAGTGGGAGGCCTCTTCCTCCCTGATGAAGGGAACAGAAGCTCCCTGTGGGCCCCAGCTCCATCGACTAATGCCTGCAGTGCCAACTTGTCAAAGCGAGGAGCTGATCTTGCCCTCCCACTTGTCATTTTTCCTGCAGGTCCCTCTGACACCAAATGGAGAAAGCTTGGAAGCCTGCAGAAGAAGCAAGGCTTGCTGTGGACCTTAAATGCAGCAGCAATGATGATGTCATCAGAGGGGGCTTTCAGTCATGAAAAACCCATTTGCAAAGGCTTCCCACACGTTGGAAATCAATTGGCCAATTGAGTTAAAATCGCATCAATCGCCCACATCCATTTAGATTCGTGTGGGAAACACGGAATTTGAATAACACAACAACAGCCCGCACCTGAGTTTGTACTGTACGCTCTGCTACACCATTTGAAGCAGGGTGGTACGGTCGAACTTTGGTATGTTTCACACTGTTTCTGCTCATGAACTGTGCGAACTCTTTTGAACAAAATTGCAACCCATTATCAGACACAATTTCTTCTGGGAGGCTGTATGAAGAAAACAATCTTCGCAAATTGTCCAGTGTTTTGTTTGTTGTTATTATTCGCATTGGAAACACCTCTACCCACTTCGAGTGACAGTCTATCACTATGATGAATTGCTGTCCTTCTAGCTCAGCAAAATCTACATGTTACCTTTGCCACACTCTGGGAGGCCATTTCCATGGCTGTAATGGTACTGATGGTGGTTTCTTGCTCACCTATTGACATGTTGTACACTGACTGACTATGTACTCTATCTCTTTATCTAAACCTGGCCACCATAAGTAACTGCATGCAAAACTCTTGGTCAAGCACATTGCCAGGTGCTGGTCATGAAGATCTCCTAACAATTTAGACCTGAACCTATTTGCTCCCCACATGATTCAATCTTTATCCACTGACAATTCATTCCTATGAACGAAGTATGGATGGATATCTTCCTTTGATACCTGGATTGGCCATCCATATGTAATCATACACCTTTGACATAGTTGGGTCACATTTGGTTGCCCTACCAATCTCTTCACCTGTGACTGTGGGAAACACGAAATTTGGATAACACAACAGCCCGCACCTAAGTTAAAATCCAGCCCAGTGTATATTTAGACAACAGCACAACATGCCTTCCGGTAAGAACTGTACTGCACGTGGCTTTATTATTATATACATCAGTAGTCCACCAGGTGGCTCTATTACTCTTCTCCCTCCTTATTGAAGAAGTTAATTATAGCAAATAATCATTGTACATTACTTGCATGGTATACACAACTCTTGGTATACATTTTGCAAATGGAACCCATTTTATGTTTCCAAATTCTACTATAGAATTTTGTAACACAAACAAAAGATATGAACTTATTTTCCATATTTACAGATTAAATTTAACCACTGGTTTTCTATTTCGAAGAGGATACCTTCTTTCTTGAACAGAACTTTCAGATCTTGTTGTAGGACTTTGACTCATTCTAGGCTGAGCCTGCGGAGAATTTTTCTCCAAGGGCTGACCTTGATCAATATTTGGACTCTACACTTTCAGACTGTTTGTCTGCCTGACTCGGGCTCAGACTTAAATTCTGACTTTGTCTTGGACTTGTTTCTGGTATGTCTGATGTAGGATTTGCTACTGGTACTCTACTTGTAACAAGACTACCTGACTCATCAGATTAAATTGAATCATCCCAGCTTTCAACTCCTCCCACATCTGTAGGTAAGATATAATCAAGTGAACAAACCTAACCTTTCCATGATCAAACATCTTGACCAAATATGTGCAAGGGCCACATATCTTCACTACTCTTCCTGGTAACCACTTTAACTATTTATGGTGATGGTTCTTCACTCTAACCTTCTGGTTCAATTTCACACTCCTCTCTCTAACTCTACCTTTATCATGACTTGCTTTCTGCCTTGATTGTTTCTCTTCTATGAACTGTGCCAAGTTTGGCTTTAACAGTGAGAACCTGGTTCATGGCTGTCATTTGAGAACCAACTCCGCTGATTTTCTACCAGTAATGTTATGAGGAGTATTTTGATAGGTAATCAGAAAATTTGCCAGTTTGTGGTCCAACGACAACTGACGTTTCTTTGGATTTGAAACCAACATTTGCTTGATGAGGGCATGTTTGACAATTTGTACTGTGCGCTCTGCTGCACCATTTGAAGCAGGGTGGTACGGTCGAACTTTGGTATGTTTCACACTGTTTCTGCTCATGAACTGTGTGAACTCTTTTGAACAAAATTGCAACCCATTATCAGACGCAATTTCTTCTGGGAGGCCGTATGAAGAAAACAATCTTCGCAAATTGTCCAGTGTTTTGCTTGTTGTTATTATTCGCATTGGAAACACCTCTACCCACTTCGAGTGACAGTCTATCACTATGATGAATTGCTGTCCTTCTAGCTCAGCAAAATCTACATGTTACCTTTGCCACACTCTGGGAGGCCATTTCCATGGCTGTAATGGTACTGATGGTGGTTTCTTGCTCACCTATTGACATGTTGTACACTGACTGACTATGTACTCTATCTCTTTATCTAAACCTGGCCACCATAAGTAACTGCATGCAAAACTCTTGGTCAAGCACATTGCCAGGTGCTGGTCATGAAGATCTCCTAACAATTTAGACCTGAACCTATTTGGGACAAGCACTCTTGCTCCCCACATGATTCAATCTTTATCCACTGACAATTCAATCCTATGAACGAAGTATGAATGGATATCTTCCTTTGATACCTGGTTTGGCCATCCATTTGCTATGTAATCATACACCTTTGACATAATTGGATCACGTTTGGTTGCCCTACCAATCTCTTCACCTGTGACTGGCAGCTCATCAATGAATGAGAAATAGAACACTTCTTCCTTATTGGGTATAACTTGTGATGGGGATGGCAACTTGGACATAGCATCAGCATTACTGTGATCAGCTGGTCACCTGTACTCAATGTCATACGTATACGCTGACACAATCAAAGCCCATCTCTGTATTCGGGCTGCAGCTAAGGTTGGAACTGGGGACTTTGGATGGAGGATTGCTGTCAGGGGCTTATGGTCAGTAACTATGGTAAACTTACAACCAAACAAGTATTTGTGAAACTTCTTGACCCCAAAAATCAATGACAAAGCTTCCCTTTCGATCTGCGCATAATTCCGCTCACTGGCACTGAGAGTGCGTGAAGCAAAAGCAATTGATCTCTCCTCCCCACTAGCTAGTACATGAGAGATCACTGCCCCAACTCCGTACAGAGAGGCGACACACGCTTGCTTGATCTTCTTAGATACATCATAGTGAACTAACAAGGTACTCTCTACTAGCTGGCTTTTACACTCTTTGAATGCTGTGTCTCATTCTTTTGACCACTCCTAAGGGACATGTTTTCTCAACAACTCATTCATTGGATGTAACGATGTAGCCAAGTTTTGGAGGAACTTTCCATAATAATTCAAAAGACCCAAAAATGATCGAAGTTCAGAGACATCCTTGGGAGTGGGTGCATTTCTGATTGCATCCAACTTTCCCTTGGTTGGATGTAAAACATCTTTGTCTACTCTGTGCCCTAAGTACTCCACTGAGTTTTGAAACAACTCACACTTGTGAGCTGTCACTCGTACTCTGTGCTTCTCTAGCCGTTTGAGCACTTCATTCAACACCTCTTCATGGATTTGCCTGTTTGGTGCTGAAATGAGTATGTCACCCAAATAATGTTCTCAGTTTCTCATCTTGAGTTCTTTCTCAACTTTCTCCTTGAGTGCATATGGTACGGGACGTGGCTTGCAGTAAACTGGTCTTGCGTCTTCTGCACTCTGACACTCGCCTTGAAGTCTTGGATCAGACTGCCCGTGTCACTGAACACCTTCGGGTACTGCTTGTTGACATCATCTTTCGATGCAAATTTTGCTTCCACACGAAAAAACTCATTCCAATCCAGCTTCAGTGATCCCAACCAATTTCTACCTATCAAGGCAGGCTTGTCTCCTGCCACTACTATAAGATGCAAGCTCTGACACTGATCCTTATATTTCACTGGCATGGTGACACTTCCTACTAAAGGGATTTGCTCTCCTGAGTAGCCTCACAGCTCTACCTTCGATTTCTCTAGTCGATAATCACGCAACTTGTCGCGATATAGTGATTCCTTACCACGCTTACGGATGCACCAGTGTCGATTTCCATGGATATCCTGGTTTCTGCGACATCTACTTGGATGATGATACCTCGCGAATCGCTGTTAGATACCTTTGTGCTCCTGATGACGTGAATCACCAGAAACTCCTCGTCCTGCTGCTTCTCTTCAACGGTATGTAGTGTCTGCCGATTTCTACTTCTAGCATTGCCAGTCGGTTTACTCTTCTGTCGGCATTCCTTCACAAGATGCCCAGTTTTCTTGCAGTAGAAACACTCTGCCTTCACATATGGATAGCTTTGAATGATGTGTTGTCCCAGGCACCGATAACACGACTTCAATGCACTGTTATCTTGGCCAGTTGCTGAGGCCTTGGGGCCAAACTACCTTTTACTTTTAACCTTAAACTGATTCACCTCGGTTGTCTGACGACTGGAAATGGCACGAAACTCGCGGGAGTATCAGTTGGCCATATCCATCGACATCGCTGTCTGACTAGTTAAGTCAAAAGTCAAGTTAGGGGTTGTCAACAATTTTCTTCTGATACATTCATTTTCAACCCACAAACAAAGCGGTCACTCAAAGCTCGGCCCTGAAAGTTTCCGAAATGACAGTAAATGGATAGCTTTTTAAAGCTACAATGTACTCACTGATGCCCTTGTCATTTAATTGATCACGTGTTCCAAAACGATAACTTTCAGCAATTTCCAGGGGCTCAGGACTGTAGTGCTAAATCTCCTTCAGTGGCATGTCCTTTGGCTTGGCGGGAACAAGCAAATTTTTCAGGGTTTCGTACACCTCGGGGCCTGCTTCAGTCAAAAAAATAGCCTGTTTCATTTCTAAAATCACCCAATTAAGGTTTGCATCATCGGGGACTTCGACAATACTATTCGCGGTAAAAAAACATTTCTAGCCGCTCCACATATGCTCCGAAAGTCTCTCGGTCATGATGGAACTCACCCAAGCGCCCTATTATTCCCATAGGTGCAGCCATCTGGACTCTGGCAACGTTGACATTTCAGCCACATGTGCTCAAAATTTACCTTGGATTTTAAATTTTTTCTGCAAAGCAAAGAACATCTAACAGTCCCTCCGTCGGTTGGCCAACAAAAATTTCAGCTAGGAAATCCGCAATCGCATCGTCATCACCAATTCTGTGATATCTTGAGACACAGCATATATACACACACACAACAGCACAACATGGCTTCCGGTAAGAACTGAACCTCACATGGCTTTATTATTATATACATCAGTAGTCCACCAGGTGGCTCTATAACAGCAAGTACATGCTTTGCTGCCCTCATTGGGTGGAGAATAGAACTAAGTTACCTTGCTATTTATAAAATGATTTTTTTTAACATGCTGTTTCTTTTGTTATGTGCATGCAGATGAAAGATACCAAAGCAGTGCCAAACAGTCACTGAAATATTGCAAGATCATTGTAGTAGTCGGGTGCAACATAATAGCATGAAAGTTAAAGAGACAATTTCTATAGCCATTAGTACTAACAGCCAATTAAATTGTAATCTTCGATATGTTCGGTACTTTCATTCATTTGACTGTGTTGCATGACTAAAGTGTCAAAATCTATCAAGTTAATGCCTGTGCTATTAGAATGCACATTGGTACTGTTATGTTAGGTGTCACTCTGAAGGAAAAAAAAAATAGGTTTGTTGAACAAAATGGCCTTTTTAACATTTTGTCTGCTTCATACCAAGTCTACAATTGGTATGTCTAGTTTAAAAAAATATATTTAGTATTGTTATTAATTATACAAGAGAATATATGAAGGATGATATAATATTAGAACAGTCAGTTTTCTGCCAGAGCACAATGTGAAAATGACTTCCACTAGTATCACTGATCCTTGGGTGCTACTGGCATCTTTAGCACAGCCAGCTGATTTCATGCTATAATATGGGTTCAGCTCATCTCAGTCAATTTTTGGTGTACAGTGCAAATGCGTTGGGAGCATACAGGGGTCAAGGAGCAGATTATCTGGCTCCAGCATCTCTTAGAGAACTACTGGTTACTTTTAAAGCTGTTCTACTTCTAAACAACAACAAGGGGTGGGGGGGGCGGTGGGGGGAATGAGGAATGAAATGAGGGATGTTGTTAGGGATAAGGAGCTGGAAGCTCATTTTCCTGATCCGGGATGGATGAGATGCAAAAGGTTCTCGGTGTCGTGTGAGGTGGGTGGCCTTGATGGGTTTCCAATTTAACTTGCATATGAGGAAGTATGGATGTTGTTGTTTAGAAGCAGGAGGGCTGGCTTCATTGAATTTGCCAAGGCAAGCCCCTTCTCGTAATTTCCAAAAGTTTTCTGTATATAGAAAAATTGTACAGGGAGACAGGCCTATTCTGCGATTGGTAGGGAGGTGCAAAATTGAACACGGCAGCAGCCTCTAAAGGGCATTTCCCTCCCTGTTTCTGCCACCAGCAGGAGGGCTGGCTTCATTGAATTTGTCAAGGCAAGCCCCTTCTCCCCATTAAGATCATCATTCATAGAATCATAGAATGGCTACAGCGTGGAAGGCGGCCATTCGGCCCGTTGAACCTCTGCAGACTCTCAGCTAGTCCCAATCCCCTGCCCTTTCCCCGTAGCCCTGCAATTTTTTTTCCTTCAGGTACTTATCCAATTCCCTTTTGAAAGATAAGATTGAGTCTGCCTCCACCACTGTTTTAGGCAGTGCATTCCAGATCTTAACCACTCGCTGCGTAAAAAAGATTTTTCTTACGTCGCCTTTGGTTCTTTTGCCAATCACCTTAAATCTGTGTCCTCTGGTTCTCGACCCTTCTGCCAATGGGAACAGTTTCTCTCTATCTACTCTGTCCAGACCCCTCATGATTTTTTGAATACCTCTATCAAATCTCCTCTCAATCTTCTCTGCTCCAAGGAAAACAACCCCAGCATCTCCAGTCTATCAACATAACTGAAGTTCCTCATTCCTGGAATCATTCTCGTAAATCTTTTCTGCACCTTCTCTAAGGCCTTCACATCCTTCCTAAAGTGTGGTGCCCAGAATTGGACACAGTACCCCAGTTGAGGCCGAACCAGTGTTTTATACAGGTTCATCATAATTTCCACACTTTTGTACTCTATCGGCTGGATTTTCATTGAGGAGTCGGGTTGGAGGCGGGACTACAACTTTCGGGGTTGTAGTCCCGCCTCCATTGAGTTCTAGCCAACCTATGCGATTTTGACTTGATTGACCTTGTTGAGCCCGCCCAGCGGGCACAGCAGGCCAATTAAGGGCCACCCGGCAACAGGTGACGTCACAGATTGATATTTCATCTGTCAAGACCTTTTGACAGATGAAATATCAGTGTTTCACAGATGTTTGAAGCTGTCAAACACTGACAACCTGTATTCTAAGTTAATTCCTTCCTGTCAGGATGATTTAGAGATCTCCCCGGAACAGAAAGCTGAATACTGCAATTTTTGACAGCTCGCAGCCATTCTGCTTTCTGTGCTGGTGAGATGAGGGACTCCCGAGACCTGAAGGAAGGAAGGCTGTAAAAGTAAGTAAAGGTATGTAAAACTTCTTTAAACACTTTACACACACCAAACACACTTACTTTTGCACTCATGTACCCATCACTCACCTGAACACCGGACATCGCGACCCCTCCAAGCCCTTCATCCCGACGTTCCGCCAGCTCTAACTTGGCGTGGTTTGGAGCCATCGGGAATCCCACACTTCAACCTTAAAAATAGGGATTAGGCTAAAAACTGCCTGTTAACTACCTGTTAACAGGCAGTTAATTGGCACTAATCCCTTTTCCCGCCTCGGGGAGGCGGGTCCCAGTGCGGGGTGGGTACCCGCCTCCTTTGAAACTGGCATGGAGGTGGGTTGGGGGTGGGATGGTGTCAGGACCCCCGATTTGGGGATTTTAACCCCCCACACGCCTCCAATCCCGCCTCCACGGCCCAATGAAAATTCTGCCTTATACTTCTATTTATGAAGCCCAGTATCCCGTAAGCTTTTTTAACTGCTTTTTCAACCTGCCTGCCACCTTCAACGATTTGTGCACACATACCCCAGGTCTCTCTGTTCCTGTACCCTCTTCAGGATTGTACCATTTAGTTTATATGTCCTCTCCTCCTTCTTTCTCCCAAAATGTATCACTTCACACTTTTCTGTATTAAATTTCATCTGCCACGTGTCCGCCCATTTCACTTGCCTGTCTATGTCTTCCTGAAGTCTATCACTCTCCTCCTCACAGTTCACTATACTTCCAAATTTTGTGTCATGTGCAAATTTTTAAATTGTGCCCTGTACACGCACATCCAAGTCATTAATATATATCAAGAAAAGCAGTGGTCCTAGAACCGACCCCTGGGGAACACCACTGTATAGGTCAACCCAAAACCTCAACTCAAATTTCTCTCCACGGATGTTGGCTGACCTGCTGAGTTTTTCCAGCATTCTCTGTTGTTATTTTGGATTTCCAGCATCTGCAGTATTTTGTTATCATACCACTGTATACCTTCCTCCAGTCTGAAAAACAACCATTCACCTCTGTTTCCTGTCACTTAGCCAATTTCATAGCCATGCTGCCACTGTCCCTTTTATTCCATGGGCTTCAACTTTGCTGGCAAGCCTATTATATGGCACTTTGTCGAACGCCTTTTGGAAATCCATGTCCTTTTGGAAATCCATGTACACTACGTCAACCACATTAACCTCATCAACCCTCTCTGTTACCTTATCAAAAAACTAATTAATGGGGAGCAGATTATTTTTTTTAATGAACCTGGCTGTAGGAGGAATGCAATTGCTAGGAAGAAATGTGTATATATTTTATATAAATTTGGAGTCAGTGGATAAGTTATAAAGGTCATTAATCTACTTTGGCACCCTTTAAGAGCTGTGGTCTCATCAGATTTCCCACTCCCTGACTAATCGTGCACCTCCCTGGGCTTGCTGTATTCATTGCAGGTGCACAAGGAGCCTATTAAAACTAGAAAGTAAGCCAACCACTTGCTTTATACATGTAATGGACTTCAGACCAGCTTATCTGGCAGATGTTCCCTGTGGTGGACTGGAATACTGTTGCATAGAAGCTTAATGCCACTGTGACCTTCATAACCATGGAAAAAGCTGTCCCAGTCCTTGAAGTTATCTGTAAGTCAGCCGAGAAAAACAACAACAACTTGCATTTATATAGGCCCATAATTTCTGATAGGAGGCTTCCTGCGTGCAGATGCCTCCTATCGGAAAAAAATCTACAAACTTACCTGAGGGCTCCCGAGGTCCGGACACTTCCGCTCCTGGGCCTCTCCAAAGTTGAAATGTGCATGGCCCATGTATCCCAGGGGTGCATGCGGTTCACAAGCGTGGGATCACGTTGGCCAGGCCAGCCAATAGGAGAAGGGAATCTCCCTTCATACTTTTGACAGATAGACCTGTCAAATATATGAATGGAGATCACCCCAAAAACACAGTAAAACATTAAATAATTTTTTTTTAATCACATTTTTAAAATGAGTTAAAATTATAATAAATTAAATATTTTAAACAAAAATTTAATTTTTTGAAAAAATAATTAAAATTTTTTACAGAGCTAAAAATAAATTTACCTTTTTTAAAAGTATTTTTAAATTATAAATGAATGAGAATTTAAAAAAAAACGTTTTTTCAACTCGTATGCTGGTAAAAGCAGGCCTTACGCCTGCTTTTACCAGGGTTAAGATTTCTAAGGATTTTCTGTGGGTGGAGGTTCTGTGGAAAGCGGAACTCTCCCCCCCGCAGAGGCCCTTCTCCAGGGCAGGTGTCCGATCTGTCGAGAGCATTCTTGACAGATCGGAAATGCCGGTTTTCAGCACATGCGCTTCGCATGCCTGAAACCAGCATTTCCGATGTCCCTACGGGTCTGTACACAGCCCGTACACACCCGTAGGCACTGGAAAATACGGGCCATAGTGCCTTTAATGTAGTAAAATGTCCCAAGGCACTTCACAGGAGTATTATAAGACAAAAAATTTGACACCGAGCTACATAAGGAGAAATTAGGGCAGGTGACCAAAAGCTTGGTCAAAGAGGTCGGTTTTAAGAAGCGTCTTAAAGGAGGAAAGCGAGGTAGAGAGGCGGAGAGGTTTAGGCAGGGAATTCCAGAGCTTAGGGCCTAGGCAACACAAAGCACGGCCACCAATGGTTGAACGATTATAATCAGGGATGCTCAAGAGGGCAAAATTAGAGGAGCGCAGATATCTCGGGGGATTGTGGGGCTGAAGGAGATTACAGAGATAGGGAGGGGCAGGGCCATGGAGGGATTTGAAAACAAGAATGAGAATTTTGAAATCGAAGCTGAAGCCGAAGCCATAGCTCAATCACTGCCTCTGCAGTAAAGTGGAGCCAGCAAAGACAGGTCTCCTTTGATGTACACAGGTAGGAGTGGCGGGGTCTATAAATACAGATGCTTGAGTATTGATGAGAGAAAACATACTGCCAGAGGTATTGTTGAATCAGAAGATATTGGCCCTTAAGGAAATTGTCATTCTCGATTAATTCATGGAGCATATTGGGAACACCCAAAGGAATTCCCATCCTCGCAACTTTGTTAGATGCAACTTATAATAAAGCAGCAAATAAAATGACTGCAAGAAAGTCATTTCTAACAAGGTGAAAGCTTTTGCAAAAATGCAGAATTGCACAGGCAAAAGAAATAAACAAAATATTAAATGCAGAAGGCGATAAATGCTCACTGCAAAAAAACACAGTTCACCACCAATTCCAATAACGTTGCTTTAAAGATTATGTAAAGCAGACATTGCCTGCAGAGACCTCATGCATCCATTTTATATGGGTGAGGTGCATGCTTGGGGCAGAGCCTCACGGTAAGCACTTTAATTAAGTGTGCAACCTTATTCAAATAATTATACAATTTAAATGAGGTGTCCACTTGCCTGACAATAACAGAAATGGACTAACCTTTTTCTACAGCATGAGCTGCCAGCGAAGCCGCAGAAAATCAATGCTACAACACTGAAAAAGAACCCTTCCTCCATTTTTTGTAAAATATAGACAACTTTAAATTGCTTCTGTCTTATACCTGCCCTAAGAGTGCTTGATGCCGACAGTGAGTGGCAAAAGTAAAAAATTGTCCCTTTCATTTCTCCCTGGGATGTCTTTGACCTGACCACAGAAATACAAATTTCCCTGAGAAAAATAAAACTCAAAATTTATGACACCATTGTTCCATTTATAATCTGTAGCAACCTAAATTATTAATTGCTGACAAATTAACTGTGACACATAATTCCTTCAACTAGTACTGTAGTCAGTTTGATTTTTAAAAATTGTTGTATTACCAAATTATCCACTAGATAGAGTGATAGCTTTTCTAGTGCAAAATTTGGAATCAATTCTTGTATGCTTTACACTTAGTGCTAGGATAAAGCTGTATCAGTTGAACACATGCGGGTTTAAAAGAAAAACTGTGCCTGCACAACATACTTGCAAATAATTTGTCTTGTTTTGTTGAAAATGTTCATTTTGATCTTGAAAAATCAGGGTACTTTGATAAAGTCTTCCATTCATCTCATAGCTAGTGAATGAGATGACTGGCTATACTTACAGTATTGAATCTTTACAATTGTGAATTCAGGGCAAGAAAAATTGCAGTGCAATGTCACTTATTTTGGCATTTCCAAAAGAAAATTGCTGAATAGATTTATTGATTGATGCACAGGGGGTGAAATTGGTCAATGTCAGTCACACAAAACGGGCTGATAGCGAATCGGCAGCCCTTTGTACACTGTGTCCAATTTTCTTTTCCATTGAATAGGTTGGGTTTTTATTGAGAGGAAAACCACAAAACTTAAGAAAAGATTACACTAACTTGCATCTTGATTCTTTACCAAACATCTACAATAGTATTTAGTGTCAAAGAGGTCCTGGCTATATAATGGGGGCAATTTTACAAATATGGTGGGGAAGCTCGTCCACCGGTAGATCATAATGTGAATGTCTGATGTGTACTGATGGCAGCCGAGGTTCCCCAACTCCAGCACACACTCAGAAGATTGCCCCCAATATGTCTAAATTCAGGACTTTAGTCCTACCCACTGTCCAGAAATTCCCTCCTTTACATTAACCATTTTTCTACTATTCTTGTTTATGTGTTCTTTCTTAGCTATGCACACACATGAGTATTAATAAAAGTAATTTATCTGCCCTAACCACTCAGAATACATAATAAAATCAATATTCGTGTTCCGATCAAAATGAACATTTTCAACAAGACAAGACAAATTATTTGCAATACTGTTTAGCATGTAAAATTAAGGCACATGGGATTGGAGGCAAGGTATTGACTTGGATAGAGAACTGGTTGGCAGACAGAAAGCAAAGAGTTGGAATGAACGGCTCTTTTTCCGAGTGGCAGGCAGTGACTAGTGGGGTACCGCAGGGATCAGTCCTTGGACCCCAGCTTTTCACAATATATATTAATGATCTGGATGAGGGAACTAGATGTAATATCTCCAAGTTTGCAGACGACACAAAGCTGGGTGGGCGTGTGTGCTGTGAGGAGGATACCAAGAAACTCCAGTATGATTTGGACAGGTTGGGTGATTGGGCAGAAGCATGGCAAATGCAATATAATGTGGATAAATGCGAGGTTATCCACTTTGGTGTCAAAAACAGGAAGGCAGATTATTATCTGAATGGCAATAGATTGGGAGAAGGGGAACTGCAATGAGACCTGGGCGTCCTTGTGCACCAGTCGCTGAAAGTAAGCATGCAGGTGCAGCAGGCGGTTAAGAAGGCAAATGGTATGTTGGCCTTCGTAGCGAGAGGGTTTGAGTACAGGAACAAGAATGTCTTGCTGCAGTTGTACAGGGCCTTGGTGAGACCACATCTGGAGTATTCTGTGCAGTTTTGGTCGCCTTATCTGAGGAAGGATGTTCTTGCCATGGAAGGAGTGCAGCAAAGATTCACCAGGCTGATACCTGGGATGGCAGGAATGACGTATGAGGAGAGATTGGGTCGATTGGGCTTGTACTCGCTGGAGTTTAGAAGAATGAGAGGAGATCTCATCGAAACTTATAAAATTCTAACAGGACTAGACAGACTAGATGCTGGAAGGATGTTCCCGATGGTCGGGGAGTCCAGAACCAGGGGTCACAGTCTAAGGATAAGGGGTAAGCCATTTAGGACAGAGATGAGGAGGAATTTCTTCACCCAGAGAGTGGTGAACCTGTGGAATTCTCTACCAAAGAAGGCAGTAGAGGCCAATTCATTAAATATATTCAAGAAGGAGTTGGATATATTTCTTAAGGCTAAAGGGATCAAGGGATATGGAGAGAAGGCAGGAACAGGGTACTGAATTTGGACGATCAGCCATGATCACATTGAATGGCGGAGCAGGCTTGAGGGGCCGAATGGCCTACTCCTGCTCCTATCTTCTATGTTTCTATGTTTCTATTCAATGGCAAAATTTCAAAGTCTCACTAGCAAAGGGAAAAAAATACAAACAGGTAGAGAAAGCAAAAACAGAGAACAATGTGTATAACTTACATATTCACACGAGACAAAACTACCTGTGATCAATACCACAGGAGATCAGCTGCTCTAAATAAAATTACATATCATAGTGCACCATAAATGTGCACATTGCTGCTTGGGTAAACAACTTGTTGCAAGTTTTATTGCTGGACTGGCAGAATTCCACTTTGTTTCAGTGCTTTTGTTTATTTGATAAATATTGAACTTACTCAGCCATGTTTTTTCCTTCATAAAGAGGACCATAAATTTTAATGTCCAATTAGGTTAATATTTAGCACTCCATGCGGATAGCTTTCAGTAATGTACATTTAAGTAGATGTTTCTAGTGCTGGAAGAAAAAACAAAATTATTATATTGCCAATCTCAAGATGTGGACCATTTGACTTTGTTATAGAACCACTGTCAATATGATCACGATCTGCCAGGACTTCATGAAGGTAATTAAAAAAAAAATTCACTCTGGGACGTGGTCGTCGCTGGCAAGGCCAGCATTTATTGCCCATCCCCAGTTGCCCTTGAAAGGTGGTGGTGAGCTGCCTTCTTGAACCGCTGCAGTCCTTGTGGTGAAGGTACTCCCACAGTGCTGTTAGGGAGGGAGTTCCAGGATTTTGACCCAATGATGATGAAGGAACAGCGATATATTTCCAAGTCAGGATGGTGAGTAACTTGGAGGGGAACTTGCAGGTGATCATCTTCCAATGCGCCTGCTGCCCTTGTCCTTCTAGGTGGTACAGATTGCGGGTTTGGGAGGTGCTGTCGAAGAAGCCTTGGTGAGTTGCTGCAGTGCATCTTGTAGATGGCACACACTGCAGCCACGGTGTGCCGGTGGTGGAGGGTGTGAATGTTGAAACATAGAAACATAGAAGATAGGAGCAGGAGTAGGCCATTCGGCTCCTCGAGCCTGCTCCGCCATTTAATAAGATCATGGCTGATCATCCAAATTCAGTACCCTGTCCCTGCTTTCTCCCCATATCCCTTGATCCCTTTAGCCTTAAGAAATATATCTAACTCCTTCTTGAATATATTTAATGAATTGGCCTCAACTGCCTTTTGTGGTAGAGAATTCCACAGGTTCACCACTCTCTGGGTGAAGAAATTCCTCCTCATCTCTGTCCTAAATGGCTTACCCCTTATCCTTGGACTGTGACGCCTGGTTCTGGACTCCCCGCCATCGGGAACATCCTTCCTGCCTACTCTGTCTAGTCCTGTTAGAATTTTATAAGTTTCAATGAGATCCCCTCTCATTCTTCTAAACTCCAGCGATTATAAGCCCAATCAACCCAATCTCTCCTCATACGTCATTCCTGCCATCCCAGGTATCAATCTGGTGAATCTTCGCTGCACTCCATCCATGGCAAGAACATCCTTCCTCAGAAAAGGTGACCAAAACTGCACACAATATTTAAGGTGTGGTCTCACCAAGGCCCTGTACAACTGCAGCAAGGCATCCTTGCTCCTGTACTCGAATCCTCTCGCTATGAAGGCCAACATACCATTTGCCTTCTTAACCACCTGCTGCACCTGCATGCTTACCTTCAGCGACTGGTGCACAAGGACACCCAGGTCTCGCTGCACTTCCCCTTCTCCCAATCTATTGCCATTCAGATACTAATCTGCCTTCCTGTTTTTGCCACCAAAGTGGATAACCTCACATTTATCCACATTATACTGCATCTGCCATGCATCTGCCCAATCACCCAACCTGTCCAAATCATACTGGAGTTTCTCGGCATCCTCCTCACAGCACACATGCCCATCCACCTTTGTGTCGTCTGCAAACTTGGAGATGTTACATCTAGTTCCCTTGTCTAGATCATTAATATATACTGTAAATAGCTGGGGTCCTAGCACCGATCCCTGTGGTACCCCACTAGTCACTGCCTGCCACTCGGAAAAAGACCCATTTATTCCAACTCTCTGCTTCCTGTCTACCAACCAGTTCTCTGTCCAAGTCAGTACCTTACCTCCAATCCCATGCGCTTTAACTTTACACGCTAATCTCTTATGCGGGACCTTATCGAAAGCTTTCTGAAAGTCCAAATACACCACATCCACTGGTACTCCCTTATCTATTCTACCAGTTACATCCTCATAAAATTCCAGTAGATTAGTCAAGCACGATTTACCTTTTGTAAATCCATGTTGACTTTGTCCGATCCTGTCACTGTTTTCCAAGTGCTCTGCTATTACATCTTTTATAATGGACTCTAGCATTTTCCCCACTACCGATGTCAGGCTTACCGGTCTATAATTCCCGGTTTTCTCTCTACCACCTTTTTTGAATAGTGGAGTTACATTAACTACCCTCCAATCTGTGGGAACTGTTCCAGAGTCTATAGAATTTTGGAAGATGACCAGCAATGCATCTACTATTTCTAGGGCCACTTCATTAAGTACCCTAGGATGTAGATTATCAGGCCCTGGGGATTTAGCGGCCTTCAATCCTGTCAATGTCCCTAACATCATTTCCCTATAAATACTGGTTTCATTCAGTTCCTCCCTCTCATTAGACCCTATGTTGAAGGTGGTGGATGGAGTGCCAATCAAGCAGGCTGCTTTGTCCTGAATGGTGTCGAGTTTCTTGAGTGTTGTTGGAGCTGCACTCATCCAGGCAAGTGGAGAGTATTCCATCATACTTCTGACTTGTGCCTTGTAGATTGTGGAAAGGCTTTGGGGAGTCAGGAGGCGAGACACTCACCGGAGAATACCCAGCCTCTGACCTGCTTTTGTTGCCACAGTATTTGTGTGGCTGGTCCAGTTAAGTTTCTGGTCAACGGTGACCCCCAGAATGTTGATGGTGGAGGATTCGGCGATGGTAATGCCATTGAATGTCACAGTCAGTTGCAGAGTCAAATATCATGTCAGCCCTGTGTGGATTGTTGCTCCATGAAACATAGCAATAAACAAGTCATCTAATCAAAGGAATTGAAACTGCTGATAGAATTAGTTGTAATGGAAACCTTGATGCCATCTCTACTAACTCTTTAAAGATATGGAATTATCCTGTTAAAGAAAGAAAGCTTGTGCTTATAGAATGCCTTTCACGGCCTCAGGATGTCCTAAAGCACTTTACAGCCAATGAAGTGCTTTTAAAGTGTAGTCCCTGTTGTAATGTAGGAAACACAGCCAATTTGTGCACAGTAAGCTCCCACAAACAGCAATGAGATAAATTACCAGATAATCTGTTTTAGTGATATCGGTGCAGGGATAAATTTTGGCCAGGACACCTTTGAGAACTCCCCTTCTCTTCAAATAGTGCCATGGGATCTTTTACGTCCAGCTGAGGGGACAGATGGGGCCTTGTTTTCACATCTCATCTGAAAGACAGCACCTCCAACAGTGCAGCACACACTCAGTATTGCACTGGAGTGTCAGCCTGTATAAGTGTGACCCACAACCTTCTGACTCAGAGGCTATAGTGTTACCACTGAGTCACAGCTCAGTTATGGAGTTAAATGACCCCCAGGACTATTAATATCCTTTTGCCAGCAAAAAAAAAATTACCTTCCAAAAATCTCCCAGAAAAAATGCACTTACTTTCCCCAAATCATTGCAGCAAAAGATCACTTATCGTACAAGAATCCAAACAGTGGCCACGTGCCTACTTTACAAAATTCTTGAGCATTTTTCATACAAATTTATTTTTGTCCCCTATATTTTTAATGTAGTTAAAGAATCAAATTAATAATATTTCAGGTTATTTAGAGAACATTCATAAATTTGTTAATCTTGACTAAAAACAATCAATTTATATAAAAATTCACTTTGAAAAAAAGTCTACTCACAAAACTAATTAACAATGTGGATTTAATTATCAGCAACACAGGTTTACTTTTATAACCTCAAATAGATTTTCCATATTAGCAGCTCGGTGTTTAACACCATCTTATTAATAAAAGCAATTAACCAATCTATATATATAAAATAAAAGGATACATCTGTCTGTCTGTCTGTATTGCATAAACTCGAAAGTTATAGAGCGTACCTACACGTGTGTTACATCGAAAGAAAGCTGACGATTCCAGAACCGTCATAAGCGTATTTACGTTTCGGCCAGACAAATATTGCGCCCGCGGTATCCAAAAAACGTTCAACATTCCACTCATTATCCGCTCATTAGCATCGAGTGACGTTGAGATCGACCAATCGTACGGTCGAGCGACCCGACTGTCGACCAATCGCTGCGTGGCGGGGGCGGGTTCCTGGCGCTTGCGGGCGAGCCCTCCTAGAGTCGAGTGACGGGACGATTGACCAATCCTACGCTTCGGTGACCTGACGGTCCACCAATCGGTGCGTGTGTGGGCGGGCCTTATCGCTCTGAACCGAGGTGAGTCGCCGCCATCTTGATTCCAAACTTTTCATTTCTTTTGCCCGCTTTCTGCATGTTTCTTTTCAAATCTACATTTCCAGCAAAAAAAAAGTTGCTTTTAAAACACAAAGGCCTAGAAATTCAGTTGGTTGCGCCAGCCGTTAGCGCCTTAGGAGGAGTAGATTCCGGGCGCGAGGCGGCTTGCGCCTGGGCGAAGCGCGAACTGCGCCTCGCCCCAACTTCACTAAAGATTTAGCGGCGGCGCAAAGTCTTTGCGCGCGCTCAGCTGCGCGCGCAGATCATGACGTCATTTCCTCGTGCAACGCCCTTTGTGCGCCCCCAACCGGAACTTCAGTCGCGCCGCCCCATTGTGCGCCTGGTGCCCCTAGCGACTGTGAAGTGGAACGGTGCTCAGCCGATGCGGGGCGCGGGGGGCGCAAATTAAAGGGCACTCATCCTGCAATATAAAACGCTGCCATTTTGCAGCACACCTTCTTGCGAAACGGATCT
This sequence comes from Somniosus microcephalus, assembly GCF_052327205.1. NCBI lineage: Eukaryota > Metazoa > Chordata > Chondrichthyes > Squaliformes > Somniosidae > Somniosus > Somniosus microcephalus. The sequence goes on along the minus strand of NC_140994.1, from coordinate 50,048,060 downwards.
TTGGAGAGAGACCAAGGTAGATAGCTTTCTGCTTTGGCCCAACACTCGGACAGGTACTTCTGGCTTCAGGCTACAGCTTTCAAAAAGCTTTTGCCTTCATTGACATCTCATTGTTTGCCAGCATATTATGGGGGCTGCAATGGGTGTAAACGCTGGCTTTCTCAATTACATCCAAAGGGCTCAGAGACGCCATGAGAGACTGGCAGCCCTGGCTAGACGGAGAGGGGGCAACAGGCGTCGGCAAAGGAGGCCTTACCCACCCAGGGTATACCGCCAGCAGTTCTCCTATCTCCAGATGTCTGAGGGGCAGTGTGTTCAGAGGCTGCGATTCAGAAGGGAGGTGGTCACAGAGATCTGCCAGCTGCTTGCCGGTGATCTGCAGCCACAGCTGAGGTGCAGGACGTCTCTGTCGGTGGCAGTGAAGGTGACGGTGGCTCTCAACTTTTATGCCACCGGCTCCTTCCAAGCCGCTACTGGCGACATTGCCAACATCTCCCAGTTCGCCGTGCATTGCTGCATCCGCCAGGTGACCAATGCCCTTTTCAAAAGGAGACGTCAGTTCATCTCCTTCTCCATGGCCCTTGCCAAGCAGCAACAGCGTGCAATGGGCTTTGCAGCATTCGCGGGCTTCCCCATGGTGCAGGGCGCCACTGACTGTATGCATGTGGCTTTGCGGGCACCTCTGGAGAATGCCGAGGATTACCGCAACCGGAAGGGCTACCATTCGCTGAACGTACAGCTGGTGTGTGACCACAGGCAGCTCATCCTAGCTGTCAATGCCCGCTTTCCAGGCAGCAGCCACGATGCCTTCATCCTCCGACAGACTTCTGTGGCAGACATGTTCCAGGCCCAGCCTCACCCACGAGGATGGCTTATCGGGGACAAAGGCTATCCTTTGTGTACCTGGCTGATGACCCCGCTCCGTGCGCCCAGCACCCCTGCTGAAGAGCGATACAACGAGAGCCATCAATCGACCAGGAACATCATCGAACAAACAATCGGCGTCCTGAAGCAACGGTTCCGCTGTCTCGATCGTTCCGGGGGAGCACTGCAGTATTCGCCGGAGCGAGTCTCCCATTTCGTCGTCGTTTGCTGCATGCTGCACAACCTGGCTATCCGCAGGACTCAGCCACTGCCACCACACATTGGAGGACCACCTGAGGAGGAGGAGCAGGAGGAGAAGGAGGAGGACCAGCACAGGAGGGAGGCACAAAGTGCAAGGGCCGCCCATCGCCGGCTTATTGAACATCGGTTCTAGGCCCCCTCTCAGGGACTGGCTTGTGCCAATGTCAGCAGATGAATGTAGCCGCTCCACAAGCCCTCAGCCGAGCAGGGCAACCAGGACTTAACCAAAAAACCATGCACACTGCAATTTAACAACAAAAATTTATTGAAAACCTCTGCCCTTCCCACATTACATGCTCATGTGGAGAAGCCCCCTCCAAAAACACAAAAATACCAGTCTCGGCCTTACAAAAAGAAAGAAAGACACCAGTCTCGGCCTTACACAAATAAAGAAAGACACCAGTCTCGGCCTTACACAAATAAAGATATACACCAGTCTCGGCCTTACACAAATAAAGATAGACACCAGTCTCGGCCTTACACAAAAACAGATAGACACCAGTCTCGGCCTTACACCCAAACAACTGCACAAGTGTCGGCCTTCCAACAAGCACCAGGCATTTGTGCATACCTCTACTTTTTGCCCTGCGAGGGCGATGCCTTGCGCATCCTTGCCTGGCCCCTGCCCGCCCTGCTGCTCCTCCTCAATGGAAGCCCAGTGACTGCAGCAAGGCTGGGGGAAGGCTGCTGAGGGGCAGATGGCGAGACGGCAGATGCCCTTGGGGGTCGGCCTGCACCAGCTCTGGCCTTGGAGGGGCCGGCTGCTGACTGCTCCAACTGTGGCTGGGCGGCAGCAGTCTGTCCAGCAGCTCGTGGCAGCTGCAATGGCGGAGTGGCAGTGTCGGCTGCAGGAATGGTGGCAACCTGGCAGCTCGCAGGTGCTCGCTGGTCGCCTGACACATTGGCACTCCCACGGGCCAGCAGTGCAGCATGCGCAGCAACCAGCTGAAGGACAGATTGCTGGGCTGCTGCTGCGCGGCGAGTGCCCTGGCGAGGCCTGGCTGATCCAGCGAGGGTGGCAGCAGTTAGTGCCCGTGTGGCCCTGGTCTGTGTCTGCAATACACCAGCCAGTGAATGGACGGCACGACTGAGCACTTGGCTAGAAGCCGACTGTGCTGCCGTGAAGTCCTGCAGACTCGTGGCCTGTGCTGCCGCGATGT